>NW_028253858.1:0-70739 GCF_964263255.1 Lissotriton vulgaris | reverse complement strand
CGGCCAGTGATGTTGGCTCATCACAAGAAAGTACCATCCAATCAACGCGGGGTGTAACTCAGCTGACGAGTGTTCAACAACCACAGCCGCAACGACAACCACAGGTGCAACTAGTACAAACGCAAGTACATGGGCAAGGAGAGGCGCAAGGAGAGGCACAAGGAAAGGCACAAGTAGAGGCGCAAGGAGAGGCGCAAGTAGAGGCGTAAGGAGAGGCGCCAGGTGTTGCGTGTTTATCTAGGTTCCTGATCGATACTGCGACCTTATGCCCCTATTCGGCTATAAATCCATTTATTCCCTATATTGGCATAACCGTTCAAGTGCGATATTCAGAAAGTCATCTCTGGCCTCACACAAACAGAGCCACGTTCCAGAATAGTTCTCTGCCACTTCCTTTGCAACCAATTAGTGCAATGACAGAGCAGAAGTCACTATCTGATATTCCTAGATTAACACTCCGAGTTCTTCAACAAGATAAAAACTCAGCAAACCTGGAAATCCCCGCTTGCTGTGTTTTGATGAGTAATGGAACTCTAATGAGCAACTGATAGCTATCACTTCCTAGTGACATCTTTAATTGACGTCTTATGTCCAGCAAACTTATGTCAAACCAGGCACCTGTCAGGTATAAATATTACCAACGTTGCCTTAAGCAATACCCTGTTGCTGCAGCTGGTGTCCCATTGCTGTTGTATGCTGTATGCAGTACGCTGATGCTGCTGCTGTCCCTTTGGTGGTGCAGCTACTGATACCATTATCGCTGCTAAAGCGCGAACGATGGTGTGGTGAGCTTAGGTGCTGAACAGCCGTCCCTCTGCGAAGAGCCCAGCAGATGCCAAGCTGCCCGCGGACGCTGTCCCCCCTCCTCCTCCTCGACGCGCTGAAGAGAGACGCTGCCTTTCTCCCGCAGAGAAATCCAGCTCCAGCGTTTCTAGTCTGCCCTCGCGGGTGACTGGGATACCGAGTGCCTCCTGAAGGAGATACCAGACCTCCATTATTCTATTCAGAGGTATGGTGTTGACTAAACCCTTAGATGAGAATTCTTGAAGCAAACCTTGGCAAAACGAACTTAACTTAAAGCTACTTACTTACTCCCCTTCCACGTGTTAGGCTTAGGTCAGGCACACTGGGGTAGGCTTAGTTAGAAGCACCAGTTGAGTATTTTAGCCTAATGTATATATGACTGTATATATGTTTTATTACTTTTAAACCATTGTACGGCTAAGAAACCATATCAATGCTTTTACAGTATTGTTTCGCAATACTTATCTTAACGTACGTACTTTTTATCATAACAAGTCTTGCAATTGTGGCAATACATTTCTCTTGTACGAGAAGAAAGACTGTTCAATAAATGTTAACCCTTTATTGACAAACGCCCGTCTCTCTATTCTCTACATATTGTGAAAGTAATCTGCACTAATCTGACTGAGTGAAATACCTGTCTATTGTTTCACACGACCCTAGAGATTGACTCTTGATCTGAGGAGCAAAGTTGTCATGTTGCACGGTTGTTGGAAAACTGAATCCCTTCTTGTCTGTGCCAGGGAAGCTGATCACTTCCTATGCAGAGAAGAAAGTTTCCAGTGACCTCTGAGCTAGTTGGTAACAAACCCAATTAAGTTTAGCATAGTCAGTAGAGGCCTGGAAGATCCGCACTTCTACATCGATACTACTGTTTATGTTATTCCAATGCGCAGGGCCTAGTGGGAAACTACACTACATGGCGCCCAACGTTTGGTAAGGCGATAAACTAACGCAAGACGTTACAGTAACTCAGTCGTGCATATTTCACACCCCTTTCTCCCGTAAATACTCCAATAGACGTCTGGAGTGGGTGAAAGGTTAAAATCCGCCCGAACTCAGTAGGAAGAGATTCCTATGTAAAGCTCTGGTTTATTCAACGTTGAAGGATACAGTGTTCCAAAATATTGTGCACCTAATCTTTGTCTCCTTGGAGACCAACTCTGCAAAACCTGCATTTATACAATGCCCGGAGAATACGGAACCACTGGGGCCGCAGCAGATGTGACTCAGCAGGGTCCCGAACACACAGACCCGGATGCTATTATCATCCCGGTCCACTTAAGAAAATCTATAACTTTAAAACTTATAGAGAACGGACTGACACCTCAAGGTGGTACAGTAATTTTCGTGATAGAGGCTCACCAGTATCGGCAGACAGAGGTATTCTATTCATGGATAAACTTTCCAGCTGCAAACGCTACAACAAAAGAGTTTCACTATTACAAAATAGAGGAACCTCCGGAAGAGTACGCTCCTTTCGAGGAGACTGTAATCCCACTAAAATTCCAAGAGCACCTGCTCTGGTTTAATGGCGCCCTAAAACACAATGCTCACATTACCAGGCTCGGTCCACTAGGTAGACCAGGAGCAACGTGGCCGGTTCTAGCCAGCTACACACCACATCCGGACATTGCAAAAATGTCTAAAGAAGAACTCTTAGTTACCATAGGAGAATTAACAAAAGCATATAGAGAGTTAGTAAAATTATTTAAAAATAATTCAAACACTCCTAAAAAGAGCTGGGATGGAAATAAACAATCCACTCCTAAGGAAAAAGTTTTCCAGTCCAGAGGAAGGTCTCCTCGACGGAGGGAAAGAACTCCGACTCGAGAACACCAGTCTCCCCAGAGGGAGCCCTCTGAGAAAAGATATAACCTTAGAAATAGGGATAATCTGAAAAAACCTGATAGATATCAAAGTATTGATACACGTCCATCTCGATCTTTTACGCAGAAATCGGAAAAAAGAGGACGGTCAGACCCAGGAGAGCACACCAAGTCCAAAGACAAGGAACCTGCTCAGAGTAAAAAATCTCAATTTCCAAAAAAGAAGGTAGCCAGTATTAGAGTAATCAACCATGCCGAGAATACTGAGGACACAGTTGAAAAACGGGGAGTGGGCATTGACAATGTTGGACAGTGCAGCAGAAATCAGTATAGCGCGCAAGATCTTGATGAGTCATCTGGAGACAGTGGACACGAATGAATACATTCAGGTTGAAACTGCCGACACCAGACTTAGCGAGCCCCATAAAATATACGAAATAACATTGCGTATAGAGGGTGATAAGACTAGGAAAATAAGGGGTCTAATTTGGGATAAACTCTCAAAAGGCTATGATATACTGTTAGCTGAAAAAGATTGGCCCCCAGAGTTTGTCAGGGAGTGCCCTCGTGGCGAAGAAGTGATTATGCCTGCCTTCTCAAATCACATTCCGATTCACAAAAAATATACATATGCAAGGAAATGGGCAGTGGCCCAGGCACCTGCATTATATAAAAAATCATGTAGGATGGGATGAGGACTCAACTCCTCACAAAATCCAATTAAAAAGTGAACCAACTGCCCAACGGCAGTATCCCATTAAGCAAGAAGCTAAAAAACAAGTCAGGGAGATCTTAGATCAACTTGAATACCAGGGGGTGATTGAAACATGCACCTCTCAAATGAACAATCCTTTGTTTCCTGTCTCCAAGCCAGACAATTCATATCGTCTAGTTTTGGACTACAGACACCTTAATGCTTGTTGCAAAACTTTTGCAGTACAAAACTCGCATAGTGCAGCCCTAATGAATAACATAGTTAGGAAAAAATATAAAACGACATTAGACATATCTAATGGTTTCTTTTGTCAAAACATTGCACCAGAAAGCAGATATTTGACCGCTTTCTCTGCATTTGGGTTGCAGAAAAATTCTGTCGACTCCCACAGGGGTTCAAGAACAGCCCAGGACTATTCTCAGCTAGGGTAACAGAGTTACTACAAATATATGATGATGAGGCATTATCTTACATAGATGATATCTATCTCACAGACGACGACTTGGATACTCACTTGAAAAGAGTGAACACCATTATACTTGGGTTTGCAGCAGAGGGTTATGAATTCAACTTTAAAAAGTCCGGAATTGCCCATCTGACAGTACTATTTTGAGGGTACGAATTATCAAGTTAAGGGAAAAGCCTAGCGGACAACTTCTTAGAGAAGTGCGCTGTACTCCAAGCTCCAAAAACGCTGAAGAATTTACAATCCATTCTAGGTTTTCTGAATTTCAGAAGAACATACATTCTAAATTACGCAGAGAGAGTTAAACCTCTCTACGAACTAATTCAACCTGATTTTAAACAAATCAATTGGACTCAAAAACACACAGAAATTTTGAGATCACTGCAAACAGACATGTTAGCAAAAACTAAATTAGATACACGTGACAACACACGTGATCTTGTAATCCGAGTCATCCCAGCAGAATGCGGGTTCACATACCTGACCTCTAATGAGGTAGAAAAGGTACCAATAGCTTACAAATCACATTTGTACACAAAGGCTGAAATAAAATTCAGTTCAACGGAGAAAATTCTAACTGCGGTTCAGACTGCTGTAGCAAAAGAAAGGCCGCTAGCACAAGGTAAATGAATAATAATCGTAACACCTATACCGGCTTTAGAAGCGGTAACTAAAGCAAGCATTCCTAATGCTAAAGCTTTGCATCCGAGATGGATTCAGTGGGTTAATTCTCTTGCTGCAACAGACGTAGTTTACGAATTTGATCCTAACTTAAAAACACAGGAATTTTTACAATATGAATATGAATGTCCTCTGCCAATTCAAATCCTGCCTCTCGAAGAATACGGAAGTATTATATATACTGACGGATCAGCACAACCCGCAGTTGGGGATAAGCAAGCTTACAGTGCTGCGTGCGCGATTGTTAAAGGTCGCTGGCACAAAGGTAAATTTAGACCAATGGTCACCAAAACACAATCTCTAGGAGATTGCTCGGCTCAACGAGCTGAATTAGTAGCATTTAAGATGGCGCTAGAAAATACCGATCGCGAATTCCCCACACTAATAGTGTGCGATTCTTTTTATTGCGTACAATCTTATAATGAATACTTGAAGAATTGGGTGGAAAACGGTTTCAAAGATGCAAAAGGTGGCACAATAAAGCATAAAATGCTTTGGGAACAGGTAGTTCTTTTGCAAAAAGAACTACAAAAGACTCACGTGATACACACTCTGAGTCATCAACGTGATGGCGTTCACGTTGCAGGGAATTCATTGGCTGATGAAGCCGCGAAGGCAGCTGTGCAAACGGCTTCCGTAGCTGCGATAACTCGGTCACAAACAAAAATAGACAGCGATATTCTACAAGCTGTCAGTGCGTCAGTAAAAAATGATAAGAAAACACTCCCAAAAGGCTTTCCTGAAAAGTACTTGTACTTAACAGATACGAATAATGTTCCTTTTGCTTGAATCCCTGGAGTGGGGGATAGAATAATTCCAAACAGGGAACACAGGTTAGGACTAATCAAAGCGGCACACGAAGGGCTTGCTTCTGCACACGCTGGCGTTTCCACAACAATATCACTATTAAAACAGAGATATTGGTGGCCTCGCTTGAGAATACAAACTAAAAAGTATGTATTAGAATGCGACATATGCCAAAGGATAAAAGTATCAACAGTAAAACGACCAGCGCAGACACCCCTTCTTATCTCGGATAAACCATTTGCATGTGTTTACCTGGACCACTGTGGTCCTCTACAAAGGGACCGCAACTATAGATATATCATGGTAGCAGTGGATTCCTGTACGAGGTTCATATGGATGTGGCCCCAGCGCTCGGCTGACGCTAGAACGGTTATAAAAGATTTGCGAGTCTTTATCGGCACATACGCAATTACCACGTTCCATTCTGACCAGGGTCCTGCTTTCAGCTCTCGAGCTTATAAGGAGGCCATGGCCAGCATGGGAATTGGGTTGCGGTATTCTTGTCCGTCGCACCCCGAAGGGAATAGTGTGGTTGAAAGAAAAAACCGGGACATAAAGCGATCTATAACAGCGAAGGTATTAGGTTCAGGCGCTGGGTGGGTCAAACATTTAATAAGTGTCCAGAATAGTCTTAATAACTTGCCAAGAAATTCTCTAAAAGGTTTCAGCCCATACGAACTATTGTTCGGAATTAGAATGAACATTCAGGACCTCGATATTCAGATGTCAGTGGTACAAGAAAAAACAACAGACTTTAATGTAAAGGATCGTTTGGCTGTTTTACAGAAACTGAATGAAACAAGAAAATCCTTAAGCAACATAAAGTTAAAGCAACAGCCAGATACCACTGACGAGGCACCACAAGCAACAGCCCCAGCAAGTCCTGTCTGGATTCCAAAGATTGGGGATCTAGTCAGAGAAAAGATCGCGGTGAAGAAGGAATTTGGGCCTTCTTACAGAAAAGCAGTACCTGTCTTGGCAGTCACCGGAACAAGATCAGTAGTACTACCGCCCCTTGCTGGTAAAAAGGAGAACAGAGTCGTGTCTATCGACCTGGTAAAACCACAAGCATGTGGCCTATAATCATCAGTAGGCCCAGTGGACTCCCAAGAAACAACAGAATACCCAAACTTGCAACAATCCAAGAGGTTCAAACTGAAAGACTAATCACATTCAATCAGCCTGCAGTGCACAATGAAGGACTATGCAATAATGCCATGGAACTCGTGCCTCTTGAGACACAGATTGAAACAGTTCGTCAAGAAACAACACCAGTCTACACTAATGTGGCATCAGAAAGTGCTACCGAGAGACAGATTGAAAAAACAATCCCATCAATTGACAGAACTGCCTCTGGTTATTTCATCAACTTCGACAACTTCTCTGAAGATCAAAACGACCCCGAAGTGATGCCAGAAACAAAAAAGACTTTTAAAGAAAAAGCAACGAAACTCTTTCATCAACTGAAGGAAATCTACCTTGTTCCCCATGGTTAGAGTTCTGGTTCGGTCTAGGTGTATTTTTCCTCCTGCTTTGGCTCATCATGGTACTTTCGCAATACTTATCTTACTGTACGTACTTTTTATCATAAAAAGTCTTGCAATTGTGGCAATACATTTCTCTTGTACGAGAAGAAAGACCGTTCAATAAATGTTAACCTTTTATTGACAAACGCCCGTCTCTCTATTCTCTACATATTGTGAAAGTAATCTGCACTAATCTGACTGAGTGAAATACCTGTCTATTGTTTCACACGACCCTAGAGATTGACTCTTGATCTGAGGAGCAAAGTTGTCATGTTGCACGGTTGTTGGAAAACTGAATCCCTTCTTGTCTGTGCCAGGGAAGCTGATCACTTCCTATGCAGAGAAGAAAGTTTCCAGTGACCTCTGAGCTAGTTGGTAACAAACCCAATTAAGTTTAGCATAGTCAGTAGAGGCCTGGAAGATCCGCACTTTTACGTCGATACTACTGTTTATGTTATTCCAATGCGCAGGGCCTAGTGGGAAACTACACTACAAAGGAGAGGCGCAAGTAGAGACGGAAGGAGAGGCGCACGGAGAGGCGCATGGAGAGGTGCATGGATAGGTGCAACTAGAGGTTCATGGAGTGGCACAACTGCCTACAACGCTTGTTCCTCCAGAAGTAGGGGCACATCAGGAAATTGATATTCAAGCAGAGGTATCATCCAAAGAAGCCACTCCTTGTGATGATGATCCATTGTCTTCCAGATCCCCAGAAAGAAAAAGGTCAAGGAGGGCTATTACTACTACTACACGTTCTTCTTCAAGCCCCCTTCATTCCGGAACTAAGCATGGGCAAATTTTTCGAATCTGGCGTTCGCGAATTTGCGTATTTGTGAACTCGCAATCCGCAAAATCCGCGAATTCTCGCGAATTTGCGGATTTATTTTTTGTGTTCGCAAGGGTTTCTGCCAGTTCGCGAAGGTTTTGTAACACTTCGCAATTGCGAACTTACTTGCCGGCTCGCAACGGTCGCGACTATGTTGTTTCTAGGTCTGGTTCATCATCAGAGGTTCCCAGCACCCTCTGTTTCACCACTGCCACCCTCTGTTTCACCCATGCCTCCCTCTGGTACATCAATGCCACCCTCATGCCACCCTCATCACTGTAGATTATGGGGGGGAAAAGCAAGCACACCTGCCCTGCTTCAACTGACATGAATTATTTGGGGTTGATCTATTAATGTGTCACTGTTTTAAAATTCCAGTCTGGCACCTGCTTCCTTATCTGTAATTTGCTTTCTGCTGCAGTGCATTTTTTTTTCCAGGACCTTTGTGGCCTACTTGTAGCTATTCTATGAGCCTGCTGTGAGGGCCAGAGCAGGGTCATACAATTGTTGCAACTAGCAACTGAACTCTGGAGGGGCCCCAGTCAGGAAGCACTACAGGGAATGGTTACTAATGATGAGTTTGAACTTTTGCACCTGCTGAGTGCTTTCAGTTTTGCAAAATTCGTTTTTCTGCAATGTTGCGTGGTTCGCGGGTCGCGAACGTGCAGAGCAGCAACATTGCAGTGGTAGGCACCCATTGCTGCCATGTAGGAGTCCTGTTTCCACTCAATGTACTCCAGATTATGCATATTGCCCCCATCTGGTTGGTAACCTCAGTGGTACCACTTTGGCTGGGCATTTGCTCATATCTTTGACTCATTACACCAGCAATGTCATCCAGGGACTGACACAAGCCATGGATCGGAGGGTAGGGGCCTTTTACAGCCTCTGAGGTGTCCTTACTGGGAATTAGACACCTACAGACTCCCTCTAGGGTGCCTGCCAAAGTATCTATCCCCACCTGCAACATCATTTACCAACTCCTGCAGGACTAATACAACACAATGTTGGAAGACTATTTGAGGGCCCTCAGAGTCCTGGGCTGGGGTCGGGTTGGCAAGTGGTGGGTGAGAGAATCCACTTCCAGGACATGCAGCTAGTCAGGAGTTGGTGGTTCATCCTCTGTAATAGACAAAATGTATGTTGATTGTGATCCATGTCAGTTGCTCACATGAATCAAAAGGTTGACAAGCAAGACCTCATTTACCAGATTGTGGTGTAGGGCAGCATTGCAAGCCTTCATGCTTTGCTGCCCCACATCAAAAGAATAGGGAATGAATGCCTGTATCTATGAGATACTGCACATTCCTTCCTTTCCTCTTACACAGCACTGGAACACAAATGTATGCCTTGCAACAACGCAGGTACACTTGCACCACCATGCTGCAAGGGTGCTTGCATTGTAGGGATGAATGTTTTTGAGCAGGAAGCGGTGGCACCTCCCTGCCACAAAACAAGATATGGAGGCAATTTCCTCTTTCTGTTTGTGGTGCTGAATGCAGCTCACATAGCAAGAGGAAACATCATGGAGAAAACATGCGCCTCCCCTACACCTCCCCTGGAGAAGCATCAGAACTGACACATTCACAGGTTTACAGCTTGTTGTAAATCTCGAGATGTGTTACCTGGGAACACCCACCATGAGGCCAATGGAATGCCTTCCTATCGGAGTGTGAGGCACCACAGAGAATCACAGTACATTGCTTCTCTCCATATCTACAAGGCCATGAAAAGCCATACATGATAGCTTTATGTGGCCTTGTAGATATGGGTAGTCCCAGTGCACAGCCACAATGCCATTACACGTGGAGTTGTACTGGCTTGTCAATATACCCCTATGCCTTTTGGTATATTGAGACCACTACAAGACGCATTGCACCAAATCACCAGGGGGCCTGCATTCCCTGAGATCAGTACTCAGTTCTTTGCTCCTGTGAAAGTGATGTGGCTTAGGACAATAATTTGTTATATACCTGCAGTCTGCGTTTCCTATGGTACACCACAGCACTATGCTTTGTTGTGCTGTTTGCAAGCACATTGTGCATTCATGTGGCCAGGGGTTCTGTATTCCACACACATCCTGCACACCTCTACACAGTTTCAAACCTTGATACACTGCAGACATGTCAGGGCTTGTTGTTGTGATTTTTTCCTAGTCGTGAATACTGATATAGTCAAGTCAAGTCAAAGAATTTATATAGCGCTCTACATACCCAGAGGGTCTCAAGGCGCTTGAGGAGGGGAGGGGAATTACTTGTCAAATATCCACTTTTTAAGTTGCTTTCTGAATGCTAGGTGATTCTGGGTAAGGCGAAGGTGAGTGGGAAGGGAGTTCCAGGTTTTAGCTGCCAGGTAGGAGAAGGATCTACCTCCCATGGTGGTTTTGTTGATGCGAGGTACAGTGGCAAGGGCTTGGTTGGATGATCGTAGCTGGCGGGAGGGGGAGTAGAAGGACAGTCGTGTGTTGAGGCATTCTGGTCCGATTTCGTAGAGTGCTTTGTGTGCGTGGGTTAGTAGCCGGAAGGTGATCCTCTTGTTGACGGGAAGCCAGTGGAGGCTTTTCAGGTGACCAGAGATATGTTCTTTACGCGGGATGTCTAATATGAGTCTGGCTGAGGCGTTTTGAATTCGTTGGAGTTTTTTCTGGAGTTTAGCGGTAGTACCGGCATAGAGGGTGTTTCCGTAGTCCAGTCGGCTCGTGACCAGGGCGTGGGTGACCGTTTTCCTAGTTTCGGTGGGGATCCAACGAAATGTTTTTTTGAGCATGCGAAGAATGTTGAAGCAGGATGAAGAGACGGCGTTGACTTGTTTGTGCATTGAAAGTGAGGAATCCAGGATGACGCCCAGGTTCCGTGCATGGTCTGTCGGGATGGGTGCTTTTCCAAGGGCTTCTGGCCACCAGGAATCGTTCCATGCGGAGGGGGAGGTACCTAAGATAAGGACTTCTGTTTTATCAGAGTTAAGTTTCAGACGGCTATGTTTCATCCATTCGGCAACTTCTTTCATTCCTTCGTGTAGGTTAGTTTTGGCGGTGTGAGGGTCATTGGTGAGTGATAGGATCAGTTGAGTGTCGTCCGCGTAGGAGATGATGTTGAGGTTGTGTTGGCGTGCGATGGTCGCGAGGGGGCTCATGTATACGTTGAAAAGGGTGGGGCTGAGTGAAGATCCTTGTGGAACGCCGCAGATGACTTCAGTGGCCTCTGACTTGAATGGTGGAAGGCGGACTCTCTGGGTCTTTACACACGCAGTTGGCTCCATATTAGTGGACAGTGGCCAGAGTGTTGGAACTCCAATGGTATTGGCCCAGTGAAACTATGTAGATTGCTAATGCAGGTGCTCACCCCATTGTATCATTGCAAGGGTAGGTTAGCATCAGTCTATCACACATTGTTTGGATCAGGCCCCCTCTCTTGTACATGTCTCCTCTCGCAATTTGTTTTGGGACCAGGGACACAACTTACTGCCACATACTTATGAAACCTAGATCTGACATTGAGTCTCATGTGCCTACAATATGAACATTATGTGTGCTAGTATCCAATTAACTGACATGACAACCTGCTTTTGAGGCGTTTGGGTTAAACAGAACCACACATAGTAGTAGTGCTCGAATTGGTGACATGTACCTACCCAGGTTTGCCACACAACTGGGTACATCCACCTCAGCCTCCGCCCATCCCCGACTCAAGAGCTTTGTGGTGGCAAACTAGTTCTTCCTATACCTTGACTGATTCCTGTTTCACATCTTCCGACTTTGACATATGTGGCATGGTGAGACACTTTCACCCCAGATTCCCTACTGCCACGTGCTACATCTTCACCTAGGGCAACATCACTTGTAGGAAGTAGTGTCCCAATGGGCTGCTCTCTGTCATTCCTTCCCAGCTACAACACAAGTGTGACACTGTCAGACACAGCACTGTCTGTGTATTTGTTAGGCTACCTTGCTGTACAAATATGCCTTCTTACCTCCTTCCTATGCAATGTCTCCTCATCCACACACACTGCCAGTTGTATGTGCTCAGCCAACTCCTACAATGCACTGCCACATGCCCACCAGTGCCACACACAATCTTTAGTTTCACATACATGGCCTTTTGGTGTGCAATATTTCATTCAACCCGAAGCCCAGGTGCCTATTACAAGCCTGGTGTGCCCCCAAAACATCACTTTTATTGATGTTCAGGTGCTTCATAGTGCTGAGCCATAGCTGTGAGGCCAGGCTAAGCCACTGTAGTGTAAAGCAAGGCAGCAATTTGCACTGCTTTATCCATACCTATGAGGCTATTCAAAGCTGCATCGGGTGGCTTAGCCTTGCATCATGGCTATGATTGAGAGGCCTGCACCTCCAGAGTGTAATCAAAAGTGAGGGTCCATCAACACAGGTCTCTTGTAAGATAGACCCCATGTTTCATGTAGGGTATTGTGTGACTTGGAGTTCTGGTGACTCATGGTATACATATCACTACAAGTGGCATTTAACAGAGGTGACCGCTGACTCTTACAACACTTCACATGTGGAGGAGAGAAACGTGCGGAGCTGGAGTGATTTGTGCAACATTTAACTGGGCTGTGTGACATACATTTATGTAATGCTTAATTGTACATGAGCCACATACCTGCCCTTTGCCCTGCACAAGGCACAGTGGAGCACTAGTACTTAGCTAGCTGTAAAGCACCACATGACCTCTTTGCCCACATTGCCCCTTGTTGCAACTTACACTATAGCTTGTGTTGTTCCTCATGGGCTGCACTGTCTTTTCTTGGGAAAACTGACACCATCTCCTCTGAGGTGACAGCCCCCAGCCACTCCTCCAAGGCATCAAGCTCCTTCTGTTTCCCTTGACCTCCTCCTCCTGTCTGCATTGCTTCCGTCAACATGTTGGACAGTTTCTTTTTCATCCTGCACTTTATGTAATGGCAGTGTTTCTTCAAGTCAGTTACTGCACTCTTCACTTGTCCCACGCTTAACAAACTTGTTTTTAAAGTATTTATTTTTTATACAACACAGGTTCTTTAAGGAAAATGGTCTCAATGAAAAAAAATTACAAGTGAACACAGTAATAGTAGTGTCCTGGCTCCAGCAGACCTCCAACCTTGTGAAGACCTTCAAAAAGAGTAAATCACAATTTGCGACCTACGTTCAGGCATATTAATCAGATTAGTATGATTAGGACCCACTCTGAATGGGAATTTTGTGAACCAACCTATTATTACATATCTTGGTTGCAAAATGTTACTTCATTCTCAAAGGGCCATATTATCAAGCAAGGGTGATGCATTATCACGGCTTTTATCTGCAGGAAACTGCCGCTAAAGCAGCGATAATGGGCTTGATAATATGCCCTTGTGAATTCCCATAGAAGCCCAGGTTAACACCAGAACCTGGGCTTCTATGGGAATTCACAAGGGCATATTATCAAGCCCATTATCGCAGCTTTAGCAGCAGTTTTCTGCCGAGAAAAGCGACAATAATGTATCGCCCTTGCTTGATAATGTGGCCCAAAATGTTGATGCACCATTTACAACCGCGTTTATTCAAATGGAATATTTGTACATCTGGCCCCTAGAAAGTTGCCTCTAGATAAAATCTCAATCTGAGCTCACCCAACCGCAATAATATTACAATGCAGGACGTGCACTAGCTACCCATCACAAGAAGAATCCCTTTCAAAGCTCTCGGCAATTACCTCTGGGTGATTCACTGGTCAAGACATTTATTCCTGTATTCTGAACCAGTGGAATATCTCATATTCAAAATGGCCTTTCTCGTGATCATTTCCCTTTTCCAGAGAATTTAGAGTCGTGGAAGCTCCTTTTTGATACAAACATGTAGACTTTGGAACTCCTTTATGAAGAACATTTCAAAACCAGGATCGATCCATTATTTCCAACACGTGGGCGACGAAATACACTGTAGACAATTATCGTATTTTTTTGCAGTGGCATTTACATAGCACTTTCATACCCCTCTTTAGTCCTAATGTGCTTTCACGATGATCCAGTGAGTAAATGTTTTCGTTTCTGTTATATAGTTTAATTTATGAAGCGAGGCTCTTTCCCTGGATTGCTTAGGCGTGCACATACAACTTTTCGAGAGCCTTGTATTCTTGAGTGTAATAAAAAAAAGTCTGTCTGGATAGGGCTGCTAATAACAATTCAATTTGGGGAGAAAATGTTAGAAGTTCATATAATGCCATGAATGAAACTCTTGAAAGACAGCACAGGTCTGTCTCTTGTATTATTAATATACTGTTCCTCGCCTGAAGCAGAGAGTGATTTTATTAATTGCAATATGACATTCTATCAAATTAAAAAATAAAGATGAAGACACGAATTAACAGCTTAGTCATCAGATATGATCCATTGGCCTTGAATAGCAACAAATTGCACCAAAGGGACTGTGAGATATATATTAGTAAACATTGCCTTGCAGTATGATCTGCTAATGTGCATATTTAAAATTAATATTGTTTTACTGATTAAATGTAATCACTTGCCATTATTGGCGGTGATTAGAACATGGAAGGTCCTACCAAGAGAAAAATTAATCTTTTCTTTAGGCTTGCTGAATTGAGCCACTGGAATATCTGTTGTTAACTGAATGTCCCTCAAGCAAAATAGGAAGATTATATAAACTAGTGGTGCAAGATTTTGATCAGTTTAGCCTCAGCTATTCATTGAAATTATAGGAATGATTTTACTTGATGATTTCATTATTTATTGTGGAGATTTAATAAAACTTCGAACGAATTTTGATTGATTATATGTTTATATAGTATTGGAAACCTGAAAACAAACATTTAAAACGATTTTACTACAAAGTGTAAACGAGAGGCCTCATTTATGAGGAATTGGAGTATGGCAGCACTTTAATTCTTCTTTCTGCGCACTTTCCTGCACAAAAACAATCCAGAGAGGCGTTTGCCTCTTTCTATGTGTGCTACAGAATGAGGCACACATGGAAAGAGGAAAAAAACAAGGAGAAATACAAATATTTCTCCTTTTTATGCCTGCACCGGGAAAGCATAATGTTTGGCGCTGCCCCAGGTTTACGGGATTAGTATTGAAAACCATGGTTGTTGCGTGGGGAAAACACACTGCATCGCCCATGGGATCCCTCTTTGACACAGAGTAAGGGAAGGTAGCGACTTGTGCTGCTTTGTCTTATTCCATATCTACGAATCCATGCAAAGCCACGCAAAGTGGCTTTGCATCGCCTCCTAGATATGATTGAGAGGCTCATGTCACAGGAGTATCAAAAAAAGTGACTCTTCCACAGTGCAAACTTCTCATACATAGGCCGCGAAACGCCTGGCTAGCATCCAATCTACAGAAGATTTCGTCTCTCGTTATTCTCATCTTTCAATTTTCAGTTTTACTATCTTTTTGGAAGGTTTGTTCTTGCGGCCATGAGTGTTTTCTTTTGAGTAATCAATATTTTTTCAAATTGCACTTTTTTATTTCCAAATATAAATTGGCACTGATTGTTTCAGACTCGTCTTTCTCATAATTTCACTCTGTTGTTTTCAATCTATTTATCATGACTGAACATTTCTGCAAGTTTTTGACAAGTGATATATGAGGTTGAAGAAGGATTTGTTACCAGGCAATATTATCCCCCTTGTTATGAGCACCCAATTCACAGTGAGACTAAATTAAAGTTCACACAATCTCTGAAGTGACAAGGCACCAAGGGTGCAGTAGTGTGCTGCATTCAAGCAAGACATGAATTACAGATGTCACCTCCTTTGCAGCATTTAGGAGGGTCAGGTATGGTACACCACCTGGTGACCATGGATAGTGTGCCAAGAAAGGAGATTGTCTCCTGATCAGGAACCTTTTTAGCATGGCTGTTGGCATAGAGGGTTGCAAATAATATTGTTATTGGAAAAACACATTTTTTGGTTAAGGTCAAGCAAATGAATCAAAACGGATAATTCAAGTTCCTGGACAATGTCCTACTTTGTGTCAGCACTCTGTCAGCAGTGATGGTCAGTGGGGCACCTGGTAGGGTACAAGAGAGTGGGACAGATGATTCCTAACCCAAAATTCAATTAAGTTTACTTGGGGAGGAACCTCAAAGAAAAACTATTCCAGAGAAGAGCCACAGTGGAAAAAGCAAACACCATAAGATAGGTGGAGAAACGTTTTAATTCCCAGAAGTTGCAAACATTGACTCGAGATGATGGAATAGGAAATCTCCTTCCCCGCAACAACAGAGAAAGCACAGTGAAAAAATGTAATCAAAAAGTATTGAGTCTAGAGGAGAATGTCACCTTTATAAGCACTAATAAGAACAAGAGTGGTGAGTGAGGAATTAAAGTGAAAGTGGACTTATTAAACAATTGCTTGATTCCTGCCAGAAAGGATCACCTTCAAATTCCCCCTAAGATGCAACCACTAAATGATCTGAAATGTGATGCTCTGGTGGACCACACCAATGCCAACACTAACATAAGCAGATAAATCTCTGCCATTGTGAAGGATTTCATCTCACCAGCAGCTGCCTCCAGCTTGGTTACCCCCTAGAAGCACATCTTCAACAATCTCTCTCAATTATTCAGCAGCAAAATCCCCACCCTTAACAGCAACCTGAACCTGAAGCTGTACCCGACAGACCTTTCCAAACGCCTCCCAATCTTAGCCAAAGAACCAATGCTAACCTCATAGCCCATCATCTCCCCAGAAGAAACCTTCACCACATGAAGCCCATCCCTTCAGTTGCTCCACAGGACTTCTGCTATCACCACACCTCCTCCAGAGGACTGCAACCCATCAGCACCAGGCTTACCACCATTCTTGAATGCCTCCACCCCTTTTATGACCTTCACAGATACTTGGAGACTTGCAACTGTCCTTCCATTGCTGAAGAAACCCTCAATGGACCCTTAAAGGTTCGCCAGCTACAGACTGATCTCCCCGCTACCATTGATGGCAAAGGTCTTAGAGAAGATAACAGGCACCTCACTGAATACCTTAATGGTCACTAACTCTTCAGAAATGGCCTCATCATCACCACAAATGAAATCTGCATGAGTCTGGATGGAGGACACATTGCGGCCTTCAATCTCCTCATCCTCTCTGCAGCATTTGACATGGTCTTCCACACTTTCCTCTCCAGCGCTTACAAAACATCGGAAACAAAAAGACCCACACTCCAATGGATCTGCTTCTTCCAGACAAGAAGGACCCAGTCAGCTTAGCACCATACATCTCACCTGTGGAGTTTCACAAGGATCCTCCCTGAGCTCAGGCTTCTTCTATGCGTACATAATCACTCTAGTCATTATCATCTGCTCTCATGATATCAGCTTCCTCCCCTACACTGTTGATAGTCTATTCCGTTTCTCCCTCACAGACATAACCTCCAGTACCCAGATCAAGTTCAATGCTTGTATGACTGAACCCTCTAGTGGGTATCGATCAACTGTCTGAAGCTGAACACTGTGACTGTCTGAAGAACACTTCTTGGTGGGACTTCATTTGGTAGCTACCAGAGCTAAGACCAACACCCATTGCTACCAACCATACCAAAAACCTCAGAATTATCATCAAAAGCAAACTTGACATGACCGTTCAAGTTTGCACTGTCAACACCACATGCTTCCACATATTGAAGTTGTTAAAAATATGCTCAAATGGCTCCCAATCAGCAATAAGAAAACACACACCCTTGTCACAGGGGACCAACTAATGTAACAGGACATACTCATGTAGCAGGAAATACCCTGGATGGTATTTTTTTCAAACCATCCAGGCTTGTCATTTGCAGGCATATTACCACTTGTGTGGTCCGACCTCACTGCTGTCCGATTCGAACTAACCATTGCGGGTCAGTATGCGAGGAATAGTTATCGCTAAGGACATATAGAGACTAGAGACTGGAAAAGAGTTGATGGGACTGCTCTACTGGAGCTTCTAACTTCCATGTCAGGTCATTTGCGGCAGGGGGTAGAGGAGGCGACCAACACCAAGTGGCTTGCTCAGGCGTGTGATGAATTAGCTCCACTAAAAATTGTCTTCTCTAAAAGATTACATCCCTCCGGTCCATGGTTTACAGAGGAGGTAAGAAATCTTAAATACAACTGTAAACGCCTCAAATGTAATTGGAGGAAAGGCTACATCGAAGCAGAGAAGACACTTTATAAAACTAGCCTTACGATTTATAAACAAGCTATCTTCTCTGCAAAACAAAAATTTTACTCGACCCAAATTGATTTGGCAAAAAACTTGGCCAAAGAGCTCTTTGAAACTGTCTCCAGTCTAGCTTCCCGGAGCCCAGCTAGTGGCCAATCAAGTCAGGAATTCTTCCTTATTAAAGTGGTGAGCATATTCTCAGTCTTCAGCGGATCTAATGATGATAGACTGAATATGGCGAAGGAGGTTTTTGAGCCCAAGAGGATCCCTCCCCTTGGACAAGTTTTGACCACTGACCTTACACAATACTCTTGAGCTCCTAATGGGAGCCAAATCTGGCTCACCTTTTGATCCATGCCCGGTGACGGTCGTGAAACTGGCCCCCGGTCCAATTGCTCTAGTTCTCGTATCCATTTTTAATGGTATGTTTGAAACAGGACAGTTCCCCAAGCTTTGGAAGGTGACCCCAATACTGTCCCTGCTGAAGAAATCAAGCCTGGACTCTAAGGATCCCAACAATGTTGCCCCCTCTCTCATTTTCCTCTTCCTGCTAAAATGGTTGAGAAAATTATGACTTGTCAACGGAGTGCTTTTTTGGGGGAAGTCCAAGCATTGGATCCCTCACAATATGTTTTTAGAGAGGGACACAACACTGAGTTGGCACTCATCAAGGCCACGGAAGAGATCAGGAAAGCAGTGGATCAAGGAGGCAGGGCCTCTCTGATCCTATTGGGTCTGCCCGCTGCATTTGATATGGTCCATCATGATATTCTGATGGACCGTCTCAAGGACTGTGGGGTACAGAATAAAGCTTGGGACCTTGCATAGAAATAAAGAGACGGGCATTGCAATAAAAAGCGGTTTATTGAACAGTCTTCCTTCTCATGCAAGTGATATGAACTTCTACAATTGTTAGACAGAATGCAAAGTATAATGCGTACAGCGTGAACAGAAATATAAACTAATACTGTAATAGCATTGTCAGTTGCTCTGACATAAATAAAAATACATACATAAATAACACAGGCTAAAATACTCAACTGGTGCTTTTAAAATATGCCTACCCCAGTGTACCTAACCTAGGTCTACTGCGAGGGAAGAATTAGGTGCTGCCTTAGCATAAGGTTTAGTTTTGCCAAGAATTGACAAAGGTTTCTCTAGGTTTTAATCAGCTCCATACCTTAGAATTAGAGAGGTTAGTATCTCTTTCTCAGGACTCGATTTCTCAACACCCTGCAGGGGGAGTCAGAAACCCTGGAGCTGTATTCTTGGCAGGAGGATGGCAGCTTCTAGTCAGTGCGTCAGATGGGGAGTTGGCTTCGTTCGGTACTTGCTGTGGTGAGCTGCTTGGTGCAAGTAGGTAGTCGAACTGCACCGAACCACACTGTGCTTAACCATAGCAAGTGAAGGTATGTTCATACCTTGAAGGTGTTTAGGAATGCCAATATTGACGTAGAAGTCGGGCATATGAACGTCATGAATGAACCCTTATGGAATAGATGTTCTTGCGTAATAAATGAGTTCTTGGAGAAATCAATATCCAAGCGAGAGGAATTCCCTAATGACTTAAGAGTCTGGTTTTCCAAGAACTCGTTGTGACGTAGATGAATGGATGTAAGTAGCCATGCCTGTATTCGGGTAGAATGGACTATGCCTAAATAAGGACTGGATTTCCATGCCTATATAAGGGCAATGTGAAATGTACCTATATAAGGGCATGAATCGACACATTGATACAGAATCTAAATCGATACACAACACCCACTCCACTTTCTTATGTACGAAGTTACTAAATTCTAAACATGATAACATATCTAAAATATATCTGTACATGAAGTGCTAAAAACATGTCCCAAAATACATTAAAAAATGCATTAGAACTGGTTGTAAGCATAAAAATGCATTGGTGCTGTACTCATTAAAGCAATGTTTCATTCTAAGCATATATTTACATTTGAATGCTAAATGAATGAGTCATGAAAATATACATTTATGAAATAGCTTGTAAACACAGAAGAAAATGTGCCGAAACCATTTCATGTCAGATTACATAAAACTGTTTGTATGTGGACAAGGTCATATATTGTCTCTGGAAGTATTCAAATAATTCTTGTTCTCTATGAATAGTTCTACTATAAGCAGATTACCTGTGCCAAAAAATGAAAAATACAAATTTGGAAAAAAGAAATTAATCATAGGAAAAAGGTCCAAAGTTAGTACCTTGTTTTGAAAAAGGAAGGTCAAATTCAAAGTCTCTCAAAACACTGTGTGACAACATCAAAAGTCAGTGTTAGGGCTTGGAGAAAACATGAAATCTTCAATGTCTGTAGACAAAAAGTCGTCTATCATTGTAGGCAAAAGTTGGATTACCTCGTTTAGAAGATTAACCGCACATAGATGTGAGGCATCGCCTTCACCATGGGTCGCATGAGCAATGTTCGTATTGAATGGTCTTTGCGCGCCTGTTGTTTCCTTCGTACCTCAGCATCAGCATTTTGCATCTGTGAGATCTCAATGAATGCCATTATCGGAATTGGTAGACGCCCGGGACAACACAGAGCATGGACTGTTACCGGGTCCTGCAAAGTATGACTGATGGGAGTGTCAGAGAGGTGTCTAGCACACATTCTTCTCAGCAGAGCAGGCAGCGTAGAACAGGTAAGATGCAATATTGCCAGATTGGTCTGAATGACAGAAACCATGTGGTATTTAATTCTCGTAGACAGGTAATCCCAAAATCTGGACGATGCACTCACGACACTTCATCGACAGTAGAGCTGTCTCCATGGAGAACTGGATGTCACTGGTGAATTGGCTTGCCATATTGTAGCAGTAGGAGCAAAAATAGTATCCCTGCAACAAGACCCAAAAAGGAGGGGCAATCCGTCAAACGCAGAGTTCACAAAGTTTGAAAATATTCCGAGGACTGCTTAAAAATCTGCTAATAGTCCGGAAAATATGGTCTTAAATACATTTACAATAAAGCTAGCTTAAGATACAACTTAACATTTCTGAGAAATGTATAGGGCAGTTTGTATTTAAAAGGGCATGTATCTCGGCAGAAGTCCTTGCAATTTGTAGATCAAAGGTTTCTTTGGCCGAGGTCAGTGGCACAGTTTTTTGCAAAAGAATGGCTTTCATTCTGCATAGAGTATCAATTTGTATAGATGAGATGTTCAGTGAAGGCCAAAGTGGCGACTCCCTGACTGTCTTGGTTTTTGGAAACAATACTTGCATACAGCAAGTGACCCTGGATGACACAGTTACCAGATATGGTATACCTGGCAACATTCATAAATCTGACCTAGCAGGTAACCTGCAAACCTGAGATCCTTCAACTTTTTTTTAAACCTTACCTGTTACAACATAATCTGGGTGCTGTCCCCCCTCCTGACTAGCTCCTGTCGGGTTGAATATTGAAACCATAAAACAGAAAACTGTTTGGAAGGGACACACTTTCCACAAGCCCTTATGTGTGAAAAGAATTCTATTTGTTAGTATACTATGCTATGTTACAAGTGTCATCCACTTTTATCACAAAACATTATGTCCTTCAAACATTCCTTCTATGGAATCAACAGTAAAAATGGTGAAATTAAAAATGAGAATGCTTCCTTGTGTTTGTTCTTGAAAATGTATTCTGATTTTTGTTTATGCCGTAAACAATGATCAATATTTGATAATCATAGCATTATCACCGCTCCCAATGCATTTCAGTAAGTACCTTCATCAGGGGAGTACTAAAACAATGAAAACATTCCTTGTAATCAAAACAAATTATAACATCAGGCTCTTAATACATAAGTCATTAGGGATAGACCCTTCCACTCTCACCGAGCGTGTTACGATAATTTCTCGGCGTGTTCACTGAACAAAGAATCCAACTGATCCAATGTGAGTACAGTCACATAATTAAAAACTCGTGGTGTGTGTCAAAAAAAAAAAACAGATGCAAAGTGCCATGCAAGTTGAAAAGTGCCCCTCGCTCCCTGTACTCAATCTCCTTGCTGGTAAACACACAAACACTCACCTATAGAAAAAAGCTAAAAAAAAAACTCAAAAGAATTTGGACCAAATACGACCATTGCCTGTGCGTATCAAAGGTACAGGTAAATATATATCAGCCATGTTTATAACACTGAATTAATGTAAACATTGTCTGGCCAGTGTAAATGTAAACTTAAACGCCACCTACTTTAAACTGCTTATTGCAATCTTCGAACAATTGATTCTCCAATAGTCAATAGCAATATGTAATGTTCTACAAAACAAACAACAAACAAAAATCCATCATTTAACCACTACTGTTTCCTAATTGCTACTCCCAAAAACATTTCTCGCTGGTAACTTCAAATGCCATTGTACCTGGCACACAAACGTCAACTACTCCTCGCTTCCTCCTCCTCCTTGATGTGTACTTCTGCGTGAAAGCGTGCACCACGTAAACAACATAGACTATGTGTTATGAACATTTCTAGGAACAAACATAGAAAACAGACTATGCTGCTCGTACTTCATACTCTAATGTCTCTGGTGCAACGTTTGTGAAAAAACTTTGAGTTCCTGCTTCTCTGTTCAAAAGATCACATCATTTCACTTGCTCGACCATTGTAAAACAAAATCCTGTTTACTATGAACAAAGTAACTAGTCTTCCTGTAGTCTGATAAACAACAGTAAGAAATACAAATAAAAAGAAATGCCAATGCACATGTGAAAGAACGTGTCACTAAAAGTACATCAATAACCTATGTGTGTGTAATAAAATTATCATTATATTTATAATTGACCCATTTAACCAAAAAAAGTAAAAGTGAAAAAACATGAATTAAACAGAGCATATAAACTTTTCCAGCTCCCAACAGAAAAGCCAAAATTACAATACTTTTTCTTCTTTCTCTTACTAGGCATTATAACAAAGAACAAAAAAGAAACCCTCAAAACATAATACTAACATTTAGCACAGCCCATAACCTGACAACTCTTGATAATGGTGACATTTGGATGACAGATGGGACATTAAGGCCTGACTCCATTTGTTCACTCATATTCCGGAATCCCCAATTAACGACCAAAAAAACACCCAATGTCTAGGTCCATAGCTGCTATACAAGGTTTTGTATCTCGACATGGTGCGAAGCCCCTTGAAGCTGTGCTCAAAATCTACAGATCTAAAAGTATCGCTATAGCAAGGTATGGGCCTGCGATTTGAGGATATAAATCAGTAGTAGAACTTCAGCAAGTTGAAAATAAATGTATGAAATATCGACTGGCCGTTCCCCAATCTACCCCTAACTTTGCTATTCATGAAGAGTTGGGTAGTGGTTTTGTCGAGGACCTAATTGGATTGGGTACTGTGGTATGTTGTTTCAAGACATGAATTAGCACAGAACTGACACTGAAATTGTCAGGGACTGTTTAGAGATGGACAATGTAAGTAAAATACAATGGATACAATATGTCAAGTCAGTGTTAGGTAAATTGGGGCAAACTGAAATTTTTTCCACCCCAGAAAAGATAGTGAATGAGGACCCGGTATGGGTTTAAGTACAATTTTTTAACATTCGATCTGCGGAGAGAGAGGTGCTGGAGATAGTGAAACCTACGGTGAAAGCTCATTTCATGTTAAAAACAGTCCAATGTATAGAATTGTACCTGACAATTGTTACAAAGCCTTTTCACCAATTCCTTTAAACCAGGTTTAGTTTTAATTTTATTCACTGTCTTTTAGCAGATGTACAAGGGTGGAGTAGGGTAGATGATTTAGGCCCCTGTACATGTGACAATTTTTCAACACAGGACACCATTGATTTTATTATGATTTGCGAGCATTTTAGCTCAATGGGGAGAATGTTTTTAGGTACTATTCTAAAAAGGAGGGGTTTTGTGCAAGTTAGACCTGCATTATTATAGTTGAAGTTGTTAAATAACCCCTTGGAGATTTTTAATGTGGCAAATTTCTTGGCGCAGCAGTTAAACTGACATGTTGTTGATTTTTTATGTTGATATAACTGTTTTTATTGCCTGATAAATGATTTATGAGACACTTTTTATCAGTATTTTTTATTGTTTGTATTTGACATTCTATTGAACCCTAAATGTATTTAAATGACTGCATGCATTCTTTGTATGATAATTGTTGTTTGTGGTGTACTTTTATGGCTTTTGTTAGTCGAATAAAGTGGTTTGACTGACTAACACTCAAATTTCAACAATTCATGCTAATATCAAGAAACGTCTGTCCCATTTGTTTACAGCTTACTCCCTGACAAACAGTCCTCAATGTACACTGAATTTTTAACAGTGATCAAATCCAAAACAATAAATAAAATTCCTAGAAATGTGATAATTGTCTTTGAATTGACAATGATTAATACTGTTCATAAAATAAACCCTGGTGCACAAATTCAAGGATTTCCTTCCATTTTTCTCAGGCGAATTGGTGAAAATTTCAAAAAAGAGCCTTAATTTAGGATTACATGTGAAATAGTAAAATGCAGTATGAATGTAACAAAAAACTATGCTTTATGCCCCCCAATGCTGTGGATGGGTTTTCCACATCAATTACTGAATCAGACTACTTTACCCAAAATGAAGACAAATTGCCCCTCTTCAAAATTACGTTGAAGACACTTGGATTAGTCATCTAAGTGGGCCAGGTCACAAGAGGAAGCCAACATTCCCCATTGAGTAGTGGAATCGTTACGCGACCTGCTTATAGGGAGGTGCACAACAAACAATGCTATTGAGGGATGCATAATCCCTTCAGCACAACAATTGCCAAACTACACCCTAACCTTTATCATTTATTGGAAATTTTGAAGAAGGAACACAGTTTCCAAGAAATAAGCATAGCGCAATCATTGTCAGGTAGTCTGAAACCACAAGTTTATAACAAAAGGTAAGAGATGTTCGAGCGACTATTGGCAAAAATTCATCAATTTCCATTGATGGTGGCTTCATACTATCTAGACAATCTTGTATACATACTGCATTTCTAAAACACACTTATACATTTTCTACTTACTTGACTGTTTTGACAACACTATCTAATATAACTGACATTTTTAAAATTATTTTTTACAAAATAAAGGAACTTTGGGTTTACTACCTGTAGTTGCCTTCTCTCATCAACTATTGGTGACTTTTTCAAAGCACCTGCCATGAAGAGTCTCCAGTACTCCAATAATCCATTGAGGAAAACCAAGGTCCAAAGAAATGCCCAACTCCCCAAAAATATGTATTTATAGCTAGCATGTCTGATGAGCGGTGTTACCCCGAATCTAGTCCCAGGATGCTTGTTTCCAGTCCAATGAAGTCCTGTCGGCAGATCTGTCTGGACTGTTTCCATAAGTAACAGGGTCAAGACTGTTTTGCATATGGCTGGGCCTGAAATGGGGTGAAGTGAGCTAAAGAACGATGATGGATTCAACCCAGATCTGTGAATGGGGTGAGTGTCTGTGAAAAATGTCAGTAATCCGTCCATCAACTCTTTGTGTTTGCTTTGTTCGCCCTTAGTTGGCAGGTTTTGCCCAGACTTGGGTGCCTTGCTCACATTGCCACTGGATTCAATCTAGCCTGGCTGATGATGGGTGTTACCCCAAAACTGGTTCCAGGATGCTTGTTTCCAGTCCAGTGAAGACCTGTCTTAGCAGTTCAGTCCGCACTGTTCCCAGGTGGGACAAGGTCAAGACTGATTTGCATATGGGGGCATGGCCAGCCAGCCAACATGGTGGATGTGAGGCACTGAAGCTACGATCAATACCCCCGGTTTCTCCTGAGAATTCTCTGGCTGAGGTGCAATCTGTGTCCACCTGGTGTGGGACTGGTGCCGGGAAGCAGAGGTCAGCCTGCACAAACCGGCAGTTTGCGGACAACGAAGCACTGGATGAGGCGCGGAGACCTGGGAGAGCAGCGCAGCCTGGGAGGAAAGGGCACGCAAAGTGTCCCGAAATGGAACGGCCGCCGCTGAAACTCAAGACTGCACCGTGAGGCAGCTAGAGGCGCGCTGCATGTACGGCCTTGCACTACTCGGTGAGCATGGCGTCCTGAGTGCCGATGCCCGCTGCGAGCCGGAGGCACTGACTGCCTGGCGCCGCTGCGGGGTTCTGAGTTGAGTATCAGAGACTGGGCGAAGTGGGGACATGCAACGGCAGTGAGGTGCCTTGAGGGCTGGCTGCACATTGAGGACCCGCTGGCAGCCAAGTAGCGGAGGGGAGTTGCGGCCTGGAAGAGCGGCACAGCTCAGAAAGGGAAACCGCGCTCTGTGTCCCGAGCGGTGGCGGCTGCCACCGCTGTCTGAGCTGTGGCATGGGGCAGTGGGAGGAGAGCTGGGGTCCCGGCCCATGCAGGCCCTGTGAGAGGAGCGGGCCTTGCAGTGACAGTGTGAGCTGCTGAAGGCTGCAGGGATCCGTCAGTCTGTGCATGTTGGCAGAGAGGCGAGGAGTGTGGCCTGGGTGTGATGTGGGTCTCCTTCTAAGGTGAGGTGTGGGCAGCTGAGGACTGGCCTGGGCCCCTAGGAGGATCATAGTGCACCCCAGGGACCAGTGCAACCGCGGGGTGGAACAGGTGGTTGACCCCCTGCTGGGCGACACGTGGCGATTGATCGTACAGCCCTGGAGCAGCCATCCATTTTGCAGGACCAGGGAGGCGGTGTACCTGAAGTGTACAGAGGAATCAGAGGCCGCGGAGGAGCTGGAGGGAGCAGTTTGCTGCCAGGCCTGGAGGCATTGCTGACCTGTGGACTGGTGTGGTAGGCAGCGTGCGCCATTTTGAGGGAGACGCCATTTTGAGTGGGACCAGTACTGGGGTGGTGCAACCACGATGCAAGTGGCAAGTCTGAGGGCGGAGGACGTGCCTGACAATAGTGAGTGGGGCACCTGTGGGTTCCTAGTGGGACACTGAGAGTCAGAGCCTTGTGGGGACCTGCCAGGAGAATGTGGCCTCTGTTGAGGTGCTGGTTCGCCGCACTGCCACGGACGGACCCACTGGGTCCCTGCCAGGTGCAGCCTAGTCGTGGTGGTGCTGCACGCATCAGGGGAGTCATAGAGTAGGCAAGGACAGTGGTACGGTGCCCCTGAACAAGGAGGGAGTGGCAAGGGAACTTCCGAACTGACCAGGAGATGCTGAGGGCGGGTTTAGCGCCCCCTGATGCTTGTGGCTGCCACAAAGTAGGTGGTTTTTCCCTAACCCTTGGGACTGGGCAATCGGCCCCCTGGAGAACGGGCTGCAGAACTCCAGATGCCGCTCAGGATGGGGGGCTCCATTGGAATGCTCTGTTAGCCACGCAGCACGGACTCTTTTATTTAGACAGTCGGAGGGGGCCCTGCTCCAGGGAAGCTGCCACTTGTTGTGCATTCATTGCCTGCGGACAGCTTGCGGATGCCAACTTCTCAACAACTTGCGATGGGCCGGCTGCGGGACAATTCGCAGAAAGGACAGACGTGCCCGAGGAGCTTGGAAACCCCACAGGGGTGCCACATTGGAGACATGGAGCAGCAAGCAGCGGCCCTCTCGGCCAAGATGGACTCTGTACTTGCTACAGTGGAGAGGATTGGCACTACCCTGAAGCAGACGAAGGAGTCCTTAAAAAAGGCGGATCGACAAGATCACGTCAGACTTCACCATCCTCCACGCTGCTCACCGTAAGCTGGCTGAGAGAGTCACAGTAAATAGTCAAACACCACAAGAGCTCCAGCCCATCGGGGCGTGGCAAAGCCAGCCAAGATGGTGGACGCACCTCCTTAGTGCTCCGAGCCGCTGCCCAGTAAATAATGCGGTAACGGTGCCTACAGCCGATGGTTTATCTACCCATGAAGCCCTGCCGACAATAAGAACTTGCTGGCTCCTGGCGGACCCTTGGTGGGTGCTAAACGGCATGATATCACCGTAAAACACTCCAGACCAGGCACCCACGCCTGCTGACAAAATGGCGCTGTCCTCTGCCGACCACTGACACAGCTATGGTGGCCCTCTGAACAGGGAAGCAGGACCCCATCGGCGAAAGAGCACTGCCGATGGATGGTGGACACTCGGATCGGGACACTGCATGAGCGCCAGAGCCGCAAAACAGCACCTCACCGGGAGCCGGAGTCCTCACGTAAGATGGCGGTGCCCAGTCTCGATCCCTGCACCTGAAGCACTGATCGTCTGTGCGGGCTGGATCCTACATCGGCAGCACGCAGGAGAGTCATCGGACCACGCCACGACCGTCCCGCGCCGGAGGACGAAGTAGACTGCACCCGGCCCGTGATCACCAATCCAAGATGACTGCGCCCACCAGCCTCGGGGTCCGATAGTAACCCCTGCCATGGCCTGCACCCCTGCCTACACAGATCTTTGTGTAGGGATGTCCTCTGAGCGCCCGGGAGACCTGTGAGATTGACACCATCTGCCAGCGTGACCCAGAGCCGGAATCCACCCCCTGCTGCAGTTCCGCCCGAGACGGCGCATGTTTGGCGGGTAAGCATGTACGGCGTGAGTGCCGGTGCGACCCCGCCCCAGCTAGCTGACACCTGCAGGTTGTGCCCAGAACGTGTGGCCTGGACACCAGCTTCCTGAGCGGAGGGGAGGAGGCACTCACTCTGTGGTGCCCCCCATTCCACCACTCCCAGACCCACCTCACCGGCGGCTGCATTCTGTGGAGGGACACGTGGCACTCATCTAGGAGGGACAGTAATAACAGCAGGGAGCCCCCAACTCAGGGACCTTGGCATTAGCTGGCCCCCTACATGTGGTCACCAGCCGCGACACGAGCCCATAATCGCACTTATCTGAGGAGGAGCACGGGGCATTCTGCAGCAGGAGACCTGTGAAGGAACTGGGTAGGGCAGCACAAACTGCATTTCCAAATGGCGGAGCGGGTGAGTCCCTAACATCCGAGATCATTCGCAAGAGCTGTGGTAGCAGGCAGGCGGAGACTGCACCCCCCCACGAACCATGGGGCGACGACTCACCACCATGGTCTCGGCCCTGAAACCTAGAGGATCGCCCTCGCCGACCCCTTCAGGAACAACCCCATTGGAAGACGCCACGCAATCGCAGGCCATGTCGGCCAAACTGGACAAAGTCCTGGCGGTAATAGAACTGTCCAGAGTAACTATGGAGAATAAGTTTGGGGAACTCACCACAGACATCAAACTACTCCGGGATGATCACAGGAAGCTTACGGATCGGGTCACACAGGGGGAGCGGACGCTGCAGGAGTTGGAACCACAGGCGCAGACGAAGCAGGAGGCTGTCAAGGAGCTGCAGGTTAGAGTGCTGGCCCTGGAGTGCAAGACAAATGATTTGAGGGTCGCTCCAGACGTAGCAATATACGTATCCTTAATCTGCCGGAGGGAGTGGAAGGGTTGGACCCCGTACAGTACATGGAGACATGGATCGGCACATTTACCCGTGCGCAAGATCTCTCACCCTTCTTCTCCATTGAACGGGCGCATAGGTTCCCAACCCAAAGACCTCGCCCGGGTGCCCAACCCGACCATTCCTCTTGAAATTGCTTCACTATCGTGACAGGGATACAATACTACGGGCAGCCAGACACGCAAAGACGCTCAAAGTGGAGGATAACCAGGTGATGCTACTCCCGGACTACTCGCAAGCAGTACAACGAGAACGCGCCACGTTCCTAGCAGTGAAACGCACCCTCTGCACCCATAACATTCAATATGCATTGCTGTTCCCGGCTCGCCTGAAGATCATATACAAAGAGTCCACACACTTCTTCGATACCTCGGCGGAAGCAGGAGACTGGGTGGAACGACATATCGGAGATCTCACTGCCGCACCAACCTCACAGATCCACCAATCCCATAGAGGGCGACGACGGCAACCTAAACGAGTGGCCCTGACACAGCTCCACCGGCCCTCGGTTCCCACCAAAAAAACTCCCCTGGTCTGGAACAGATAATCGCGGAACGTAGGAGGGCTCTGCAGGCGGCAGTGGAGGCCAAGCACACGGGCGAGGGCTCGGACGAAGATAAAGGCCCACACATCTTCTCATCTGAGGAAGAACTCAGCGAGACATATACCTCCTGTGAGGGTTCCTTAACGCCACCCCTGGTGACCCCGCAAACAGCGGACACTCTGATATGACGGATTGCGACTGAACGACTGGCTCCGAACAGAACGCCTCAGGTTGGTAGGGCTTCTGCAGTACCCCTGGTCAGTCATGAGCTGCGACCAGGGCGACAGGCATCATCCCCTTTTTTGCAGCTTGACATGGGCGGCAACGGCACCGATCACCGGTGGTGATGCGCTAACATCCCCCACTGTAACAAACTAGAGACACTGCAAGATGTACAGTTTGGACGTATTGTCTTGTACAATAGGCCCTGTTAGTTGGGACAGTTCCCCGAATACAGTTACAATGTTTCCCTTGTTACCCTACTTTCCTATGTTCCTCGGGGGGACACTGACGAGGATGAAACGAATGATGGGGCGGGTGAGGACACAGATGGGAAGAACAGAGACGATAACTAACGACACTCATGACAGCGAGGGTTCCTAACACTGACTTTACTCTGCTTACACTGAATGTACGGGGTATGCACACGGCAAGTAAGCGATACGCAGTGTACGCCTACATAAAAAGACAACAGGCACACATAGCTCTCCTACAGGAGACCCACCTGACAGCGGCGGAGGTTGCGCGTCTTCAAAGAAAGTGGAGGGGTACGTTATGCGCCACAGGGTACTCAGCGTTCGCTAGAGGAGCGCTAGTATGGATTAGGCCAGGCACCCCCTTTCAGGAGCAAGTGCGTTACACAGACAAAGAAGGCCGATTTGCGATGATAGGGGGTCTGCAGGATGGACAATCAGTGCTGATAGGTAGCATATACGCCCCAAATGTAGAGCAGTTATTATGAAAAACAGTGGTCCATAGGATTAGGTTTTCACAAAAAATGCAAACATAGACTCCAATCAGTTCTATATTGACTCATGTTTTCAGTAACCAGCCGGGCCTGAAATTTTATTTCAATTATAACCAAATTTAAAAGACCATCAGAGAGGTCTAATACAAGAGTTGGTAGGGTACAAGCCTGTACCTATCCAAAAGTACAATCAGAGAGAATTAAGAGGTAGGAAAAAAGCAAGAAAAAGAGTGTAGAGAATATCAGGCAAAAAGAACATGGGAGCCAATTGTCCCTTGCATCAATAGCATATTAGCACAGCAAGTTCAGACAACCAATTCATGTAACAGTATCAACACGATGGGAAAGTTACAAAATTTGGAAAAGTGTCGCTGGGGGTCGCGTAACTAGACCCCCAGCGACACTTTTCCAAATTCATATGCAAATGCAAATTACATGTTTGAAGACGGGCACCTTAAGACATTTGCTCAAATGATGGAGCAGTACAACCTCCCACCCGGGCAGTTCCTGCTTCATAGACAGCTTGTAGACAGCAGTAGGCGGTTTTGGAATCCCGACGTAGAGGAGCCCCTAGCACATCCAGTAATTCATACTATCTTACACATGGGGGTGGGTTGTCATCTAGTCACTTGGCTTTACAAAGCGGTACGTACACTGGTCCTCCCGACATTGCAGCTGCTACGCCAGAAATGGGAGACAGACATAGGAAGGGTGGTACACGACAATGAATGGGACACTGCCTTAGAATACCCCAAGAAGGTCTCCAGAAATGCACGATTTCGAAAAATACTATTTAATATCCTTCACAGGGCGTACCGCACACCACATCGTCTTCAACAATTCTACCCTAACATGCAATTTACATGCCCCCGCTGCCACGCTCCTGCGGCGGACTTTAGACACATGTTCTGGTACTGCCCCACCGTACAAGGGTACTGGGATAGAGTGCACCGAACACTGAGGGACACGACCCAGGTCACAAATATGACGACATGGGAGGCTTGTGCTCTGGGGATATTCCGCAGGAAAAAAAACTGAGAAGATACAATACCGTTTTATGTCCCTAGCAATCCTGTTGGCGAAAAGAGGGATAGCCATGCACTGGAGATCCCCAACGGGCCCACCAGAGGCAGACTGGATAGGCACGGTAAAAAAGTGGGGGAAGGCAGAGGAAGAAACACTTCGGGAGGAAGAACTGAAAGGGACCCGTAAACGCCCTATTTCCTTAGAATGGGCGGAGTTGCTACACACATTCACATACAAGACTGACCCCCCACCCTAGCCCCCACCTGATGGACAACCCCAAACTCAGCTATCCTCTTCGGCCCCACTCACTGCAAGACACATCTGAGGGCCACCAGACACCAAGGAGTATACCTGTTCGGGAGCTGACCTTAGACTACCCCCTAGTTCACACCACGTTCGTAACAGTATTTATGTAGCTACTCCCCTCCTCATGCGTTCCGGCACAGCACCTATGCCCCGTCGAGCTCCTACGCCTATCCGAACAACAGAAATCCGACAGAACCATAGTCAGAACCCCCCCCCCCTGACACCCCACTTCCCCTGTTGCTGATTCCCCACAGTTGAGAATCGTTGAATAATAGACCGGCAGACAGCCCGGGCGCAGTTATATACTGAACACACACATAGCATTGATAGTTCCAAAGAGAATCTGGGATACACCTGCATCACTGGCCCCACCTAACATGCCTGTAGTGATACCTCACACCCGACTGAGATTTACTATCGAAAAAGGACCGACGATGCGGTAAAAAATACATGCATCGCCGCTTACTGGCGGGTGACACACTGACACCTCTCCGATACATCATGATGTCTCTACGATGAGTCACATACTGAGCACACAAGGCTTTGACACATGGAAAGAGAAAACCTGTGGTCACGAGACATGCAATTTTACCTATCTGATGTAAGACTGCGGTAATGTATTGCGATTATTGTCTGTTCTTCTTTTTGTTATGTGATGATTCAGACCCAATAAACACATTTAAACAAAAAAAAGAGCTCCAGCCCATCACCCAGAGTCACACTGCAGCACTACAAGCTATGATTGACTGGGTTCATGTGCTTGAAGACCGGATAGACGATTCGGAAGGGTGCTCCCAGCACAATGATGTACATGTAGTTGGTCTTCTGGAAGGAGAGGAGGGAAGAAACCCGGAACAGTATGTTGAGCGCTGGTCGCGTGACCTTCTGCCCTAGGGGGCGTTATCTCAACAATTTGTTGTAGAAAGAGCGCACCACAGCCCAGGCCGGGGGCCAGGCCCCGCCCGTTCCTCTTCAAACTTCTTAATTGCTGTCTGGGCAGCAGTCGCGTTATGTTTTTCCCGGACTATACAGCGACTGTGCAGCAGCGAACAAGTAATTACTTGGCTGTGAAGAATCAACTTAGGGAACTGGAGCTGCCTTACTCCCTGCTGTTCCCGGCCCTGCTGCGAGTGGTCACAAAGGAGGGGACTCGCTTTTTCGACTATCCGGCAGACGTGTGAGATTGGCAGTGGACAGGAACGAGACCTTCAGGTACAGAGGCCGGCAGCCGACCGGAGGGGAGGTCCAGAAGGCGTAGGCGCCAGGGGGCACACCAAACTGCAAGACCGGGCCCAGTAGCACCCAGCCCAGAGAGAATCAGAATGGAACAGCAGGAGGCACTTGAGGCAGTGGCGACCCTTGGGACAATGCATAGCAGCGACCGCATGGAGGCCTCCATGGGCAGTGCTCCGGGAACCAGCGGCGCATCATCTCCATCTACTGTGTTCTCAGAAGACTCGAACCTGCCAGTGGTTACTCCACAGACTGCTGACCAAATTGTGTGATAATATGTCAGAGCGCTAACTATGGACAAGGTTTACACACACGCACTGGCCAAGAATTGCTATTCCCCCTCCCCCTCTTGTATATGTTTGTGCACATTTCATTGAACTGTACCGGGGCACATGTGTAACAACAGTGGACAGCATGCTGCGCGGGGGCGGGACACAAGGCATATGATGCCACATTCGCCTGCATTCGCGGGCTCCTGCCGCTGCGACACGCACCCCACCTGTGAGTTTGTTTACTTCACGACACGCTACTGCACCTCCCGTAATCAGGGGAGACATGGGAGGGGGAACAGTGCAGACAAGTCATCTCTACCACACACACCTCACCAGGCAACACACTTCAATAGCTCACTTCTAACTGAAGTTTTTGAGGTTTGGATGGATGCCCATTCTGGGATACGCCCTATTTGTTTCACTGTTTGCAGTTGTTATATTGTTCACTTGGCAGCGCATTGACATGCTCCCCTCAGGCCACAGCCCAGACCCCCAGGTGCGGCCACTTTGCCCCACGCCGCGCCTAACTACCCAGATTAATGATGACACACACTAATATTGTGACCTGGAACATACTTGGCATGCACACACCATCAAAGCGTTATTCCATCTTTTCCTACCTACAGCGACATTCTGTGGGGTTTGCCCTCCTACAGGAAACACACATGACCCAGACAGAACTTGACAGACTTCGCAGGCGTTGGAGGGGGCAAATATACAGCACCACCTTTTCAGCGCATACGAGGGGCACACTGATCTGGGTGCGGGCTGGCATTCTCTTCAATTGTGAAAATGTGGAGGGCAGGTACACGCTAGTTCGGGTGATACTAAATGGTCAAGAGATGTTGTTGGGATCGTTATATGCACCTAATGTGGACCAACCGTCCTTTCTAGCGCGGCAGACACAGCTCCTACATCCCTATGCTGGGCTCCCTTGGTTGCTAGGAGGGGATTATAACATGGTGCTGGATGTCCAGTTGGACAAATGTTTTCCCCCCCTCCGTGCCGCAGTGACGGAGTCTAACACGCAGGCGTTTAGGGACTGGGTCACACACTGGGCGCTGCAGAACATGTTGCGCATCCTCCACCTGACAGATAAGAACTACTCCTACTACTCAGCAGTATATGATTTGCATGTTGGGTTAGATAGGATGGTGGGTTCCAAATCATTGCCCTTGCTTATTGCACAGTCAGAATACCTGGGGCGGACGCACTCTGATCATAATCCTTTGTGGTTTCAGATAGGCCGGGAGGCAGATCGCTCCCCAGTGCCCACGTGGAGACTTAAACCTAGCACGCTAGAGGACCCGGACTTTCGCTCTTCCCTGGGTATGGTTATATTAGCATACTTTGACATCAATGAGGGTACGGGGAGCAACGCATTAGTGGAGTGGGACGCCCACAAAGTGACTGTTCGGTGCCACTGTTTGGGTGCCACATGGAATATACATAGGTGGCTTTCCTACTCCCTGGCGCGCTTAGAAGATGAGCTACTGCAATATGAGCTGGAGGGAGAAGGAGTGGGTATACACTCACACAGGTTGGAAGATCTCCGCGCCCAACATGTAGAGCTTATTGAGAGGCTCCGATGTCACAACTATGCGGCACACATGACCAGAACACATGCTAGAGCGGATAGAGCGGGCCGCCTATTGGCTTGGTTGCTATGGCAGGAGGAACACTGTGCCCCAAAAGGAGCAATTCGTGGGGTGGACGGGACGCTGGTGTATACGTAGCGTGCAATCCAGCGGGCCCTCACTGACGACTATAAGCAGTTGTATAAGGCCAGGCACCTTCTAGAGGGGTTTTTGGACTCTAATAAGCTGCCCACACCCTCCGAGGAGCATAAGGAAGCACTCAATGCAACTCTCTGCTTAGAGGAAATCAAGGAGGTGATCCAGTCAATGGCATCCGGGAAAATGCCGGGGCCCGACGGTTTGCCCGCTGAGTACTATAAAGCCAATCGTGAGTCCTTGGCGCCGTTACTTCATGCCCTCTACAACAAAGCGATGGAGGAAGGACCGTTGCCCCCTTCAATGCTGGAGACGTTCCTGGTCTCCCTGCCCAAACTGGACAGAACCTACGACTTTAGGACCCTAAAGGCCCCTGATGATGCTTAACGTGGATTATAAAATCCTCGCAAAAGTACTGGCGGAACAGTTGGCACCAGTGATCCCCCACTTAGTACATGCAGATCAGAACAGTTTTGACCCTTCGCATTCCACGTCATTGAATCTTTGAAGGTATTTCAGGGTGGCAGCCGAGGCCATGCATAAGTGGCCCTGTGCGGGATGTCTTATCCATGATCTGGAGAAGGCGTTTGATTGCCTAGAATGTGGTTATCTGTCGACAGTGCTGTTGAGATATGGGTTGGACGTGGGGTTTCTCCACATGGTCGGCCTGCTCTACAAGAATCCCACAGTTCGTGTGCGGCTAGGCCCCTACGTCTCTGAAGCGATGTCAGTGGTCCGGGGCACTCGGCAGGGGTGCCCTCTATCTCAGTTGCTATTCGCACTGGCAATCAAGCCCCTGGCGGTGGCTATACAGGCGACTCTAGGGGATGGTATACCACCGGGGGATGCGGTTCACCAGGTGTTGCTCTACGCTGATAACTTGTTGGTATATGTAAGAGACGTGGGGCATATGCAGGGGTGGCTGGCCCAGCTGCTGCAGACCTTTGCCACTATCTCGGGGCTTCACGTGAAAGTGGGTAAATCTTGTCTTTATTCTTTCAATGCCGGGGCAGCTGACCCGGGATATGTCTTGACACAGGTCCAGTGGAAAGAGGGTACCTTCAGATATCTGGCGATACAAATCTACCGTAGCCCAGCTGATTTGTTTGACGGGAACCTGGGAAGGGCGGTTACAGCGCTTAAATCGCAGGTGCGCTTTTGGAGTACACTTCTGCTGACAACTACGGGTAGGGTGGCGCTCGCCAAAATGGTCATACTGCCCCGCCTTCTGTACTACTTTGTAAATTTGCCACTATTTATCCCAGCCCCCTTCTTTAACCCCTTGCGTGCGGGGCGTATTTTCCGCCTGTGCTGACTCCGCCTTGCGCGGGCGGAGTCATGACGGAACGGTTCCGTCATCAGCACAGCTCACCCGTAGCTGATGACGGAACCGTTCTGTCATCAGCACGCAAGGGGTTAACATACTCAATAGGATGTTGCGGGACTTTGTATGGGGCACAGCTAGGAACAGACTGGCCCTTGCTAATTTATTCCTGCCGACGGACACGGTGACCTGTCTGCTCCCTGTCTCGAGCACTACTATCTGTCCGCTCAACTGCAATGGGTTGCTCGCTGGCTGGCAAACAGGGGCAGACATGATACAGCCACAACAGTGCCGCCTTACTCACTAGAACAAATAACCAGACTTTTCCATCCCCTTGTTACAGTTACGCGATTGACACCGCTCCTATTGGGGGTGGCATACAAGTGCTACCAAAGGGCCCTATATCTCACCCGCACTGCTGTCCCGTACGCACCGGCCATACCTCTGGAGGGATCCCCGAGTGGTGAAGGGGTGCTTACGGCTCCTGCGCTCGCAGAATGGTGGGAGGCCGATGTTAGTACGCTTGAAGATCTATATCAGGATGGTAAGCTCATACCATATGAGACTCTGGTAGCAGAGGAATGGCTCCAGCCCGGGTTTTTTTTGGTGCACCGCTCCCTGATGGCGAGATTTACTGCCAAATGGGGGGACATGACCACGGAGCCCAATCAGCACCTTACCATGCAATACCTGCACATCATGTGGAGAGGTAGGCACCTGGTTCGCTGGTTCGCCGCATCAATGAGGGAGCATGCGGCTATCAGCTTAGGCCCGCTTCGATGAAAATGGGAACTGGACCTGGGGCAGCCACTGGTGGATAAGGAGTGGGGAAGGATACTCAAAAGTCCAGTGCGTATCCCCAGAAACATCCGGTTTCGCCAAATTCAGTTATTCATTGTCCACAGGGATAACCTCACACCAGAGCTGATCAACAAGAATTTTCATCGTAATGATGTACGGTGCCCTAGGTGTCATGAGCTTGTGGCGGGGTACTTGCATATGCTGCGGAGCTTTCCTGGATTGGGCAACTACTGGCACGTGATTAGTGGGCTGTTGCAGGGTAGCACGGGGAGTACTATTTATTTATTTATTTATTATTTATTTTAAAATCTTATATAGCGCGCAGCTACCCTAGGGCATCCCGGCGCTTCAAGACAACATCGGATGGTAAAAGGAACAGCATCGAGGCGTTATGCCGGAAACAGGAAGGTTTTAAGACCCTTGCGGAAACGCAGTGTGCAGGGCTCAGCTCAGAGTTTTTGGGGAAGCGAGTTCCAGAGCTTTGCCGTGTTAAATGAAAATCTTCTCCCACCAGTGCGGGCCTTTTTGATTCTGGGCACCATCAAGAGATGTTTCGTGTCTGACCGCAGCTTTCTGCCAGCTTTGTAGGGAGTCACTAGATTTTTTAAAATAAGGGGACCTTTGCCTGCAAGAATTTTATGAGCGGTACAGAGTGCTTTATACCCTTTGACTGGCCCGAATACATCTTACACCACTTTAAGAGGTCCCCCAAAGACAAGGTAAAATCCTGATAGTTGGATCTGGGGCTCGTGACAGCAAAACGCCTCCTCACAAAGAGATGGAAGGTGCAAGACCCGCCGCACATTCGGGCATGGAGCTCTTCGTTCCAAGCATGGGCTAGGGCAGAGGGGACTGCCATCCATAGGGAGGAAACAATGGGGTTGAGGAAGGAGCCTATAGCGGCCCAATGGGAGTAGATGCTCAGTGCACTACAGCGGCTGAAAGATGAAGGCCACATGGGGCACGCAAGGGAGGTATGTGATGACTGTGCAGGCGGAAGCATGCCACAGTCTGTTGCACTGACGTAATAATAACCTGGTCCCACTTTCTCCTACCCTACTTTGGCGCAGGTGCACCTAAACTAGCATGATTATAGCTGAGGAGCACGTAAGGGGCCCCGGGGGCGAGGGGTGGGGACAAAGGGAAGGGGGTGAGGGAGTTCCGCATTTCTAAATAGTTTGATCTGCCATAGTTATTGTTCCTTTGCTTTGTAAGTAAAACATCTGTTTCATTGATCAAGCTGAACGATCAGCATTGGACCACATGAGTAACCTGGAGGTTGACACAGTGCTTTTATACTGCAATTTAAAGACTGTATTAGAACTGGCAGAATGCAATGCAGCTAGCTCCTGGGTGAGCGTTCCTTGTTTTAATCGCAGTGAAGGTTGAACGCACGTTAAAATAATGTGGCCATGTGCCCATGAATTGATTAACAAGTTATACATGAAAGCGAACTTATGTATGAAATGCCTGTTACTATTGAGTGTAATCTTAAAACAATAAAAACAGATTTGTTAAAAAAGAAAAAAAAGAAAAGAAAAGACTGATTTGCATATGGCTGGGCCTGAACTGGGGTTGTGAAGTGAGCTAAAGGAGGCTGATGGATTCAACCCGTGAGTGTCTGGAAAGTTTTAATGCTTTTCCATCATCTCGATATTTTATTTAAAAACATGGTGTGGTTATTTATGAATATAAGTGAAAAGATTAAACATTTATATATATAAAATAATTGCACTACTGTTGTGTGAATTACGTAACAAGTGTATCACATTTAGGAGTTGAACTATATTCTACATCAGTAATTTAGTTTTAAAATGTGAAGTTATTTTAAAATATGAATGCTCTTGTATTAAAACTAATATCTGAGTATTAATGCACTTCCCTACCTTATTTCCCTATTTCCCTTGCATCTCACATTTTAAAAAATGTCACACAATTAATATTACATCATTGTAATTTTAATATAGTAATACAGATGTATTTAAATAATACCTGAGTATTGATACCATTCCCCACCCAAATTCACAATATCCCTTGCTACCATCCCTTAAAGTTAGTGTAGATATTTTGATTAATTATTAATGAAGTATTTTAATGTTAATATATTAATACCAAGGTAATACAATTAAAACCTGAATATGAATGCACATACCCACCCAAAACCCTCTATACATTGGTCCTGTCCCTAAAAATTTGTTTTAACATGTTTTTCAAGTATTTGAGATTAAAATATTTAAATGTTTAAGAGTTAATACTATGGCAATTAAATAAATACCCACATAAACAAACTTCCCCATCCATTACCCCTAATATCCCAAGCAACCTGTCTCCACAACTTATTGTAACTCTTATAAAAATAATTAAAAAAATAAATATTAATAACTAAATTAAATCATGTATTAAAACTTTAAAAAAACATTCCAAATACTCACCTAAATACTTACCAATAGACATCAAAGTTGTGATAAAGACTTGTGTGGTAATGACTATCGTGGTAAAGGCATATGCGTTATAAAGAATAATGCATGGTTCAGACGTCGTGGTTAAGGTAAGTCATGTATAAGACGTAATAAACAGTGTTTTCTAGGGAAAGACTTACGTTTCAATGGAAAATAGAATAATCCAACACGTTACACAGCATTCAACCTGGTTTCTGCTTTTATTATTATTTAAGCAATGTATTTTATTACATATGATCATTGCAAACTGCAGATTCAACTCCTTTCCATCTGACTTCTTTTAGTACTTTCCATTGTATTTCATAAGTATCTCAAGGGATAGATATGCAGTGGGTTGAGACTCCCTTAGTGGCAAGATCTCATTGGGCTATGGTACGGTCACATTCTGGGCCATCTCAACATTTGTTGAGATGGTCTGATCCCATGCTGACAATGCAACAGTATTTCTCCTAATGATAACTCTGACAGCTGACAGCTCGCTCCTCTGAAGTCTCCCATTTTTCCCGGTAAGAAGAAACCTGATCCAAGGACTGTACTGCCGGGACCCCGGGGAACTTTGATATTATAGAAAATAATGCAGATGCATGTGTGTCCCCTTTTCTAATACCGATAGCGCTGGTGCACATAAAGCTGCAGCACTATCATCAGAGGCATTCCCTCATTTGCATGGGGGCATGGCCACATGCAAATTAGGGGATCCCATTACCTCTGCGCCTGTGCCATTTTACAGATATGGGCGCAGAAGGAAAGAAGCTGTCATGAGGCGCACTGACAGTGAGCCCCCTGACAACTGCCCTCTGGAGGGGGGAAAGGTGGTTCCATTGACCCCCCAAGCAGTCCCTCGCAGGTGTGTGCAGTCACTCACTGCACCCACTTACAAGGAGATCTCGAATCTGCACTGTGAAACATGAAGCAGCTTCAAAGCAGCCACTCAATTTTTAACCTGAATGCACTGCCCCCAGGGCAGCATGAATTCAATGGCTGCCCTGGGGGCAGCCATTCACTATGATATGGTGCATGTTTCTGGTTTGCGAGAGTCACATCTTTTAAAAGGTGTGCCCGGCACTAAACAGTATATATGCTGCATACTGTAATATGGCACCTGGACCCCAGGCTCATCAGGAGACGCAAGAAGCAGCAAGTAGCAAGGAGTCAGGTATCCACATACCGGTAGCATTCTCTACCTGCCCTATGGATCTACAACTACTGCGGGCAGACGTGGTGAGCAGCAACCATGCAGCCTTGACACGGTGAGCCGCTCCTTCCTTTCCCTATCAAACCGACTGCCAGATCCCCTGCAGCATGTCCGCAACATCGAGCAGCTGTAATTCTCTGATTGAAGTCGTGGTGTTAACTGATATTAACCCAGCGAGGTCTCTGTTAAAAAATAGCAAAAGAAGTGGACTGACGTCGCAATCCCGCATTACTCGCTGCTCACTAGCCCAAAGTGACTGGGTGTAGGAGACACAGAGGCAGCTGGCATTATGCCAGTGTGGCTTGTGCATGTTTCAGTGTTCGCTGTTGTTGCCCGCTGCCACTCCCGCACGTCAAGCCCACAGGTTTCAGAGCACATCTACCACGGTCCACCCTAAAGCCTGTGTACAAGCTTAAAGAGTATATGTATAAAACACAAGCATAAAGCACAAGTACAAGCATTAACACAAACAGAAAGAGCACAAGCAGTGTCTCAGAAAAATCTTGACCTCACATTGCAACCCAATGCACTGCACTTATTGTCTCCTTCTCCAGACACTGTAGACTGGGCTAATATGTTGTGACTCAGTGTATGAAGTATCCCAGGCAGAATCCCCAGACCTGAGGACTTTGGAGGAAAATCTACCAGTAGGGAGGATAGAGCAACATTTTTCATGTGTAGGGAGCCCCATGTTTCAATCAAAACATTTACCACAAAACCTTTGCTCAAGGCCCTTGCAATATACAGACTACCTAGGTCAAGAGTTTTTTAACAACCAGTATACTTGCAACTTGGCACCTCAAATATGCACAAGATGCTCACTGCTCTTGAAAGTGCTCTTGCTACTTTATTTGTACTCTCACTGTTGTTCACTGTTCTGGGGACATTCTGCACTCTGCACTGCTGAGGTTCTTACCTGAAGGCAGGCATTTGCAGCAACGGTACGAAGAAGCGCTGGACTCGTCCCTCCTTCCCGCCTCGTTCTGAAGCCGGTGACTAGCACCAATCGAGCAGAGGGCGTGGAAGGTCTGAGTCAGCTACTTCCGGTAGCTACGTGCAGCGCTCTAGTTAATTGGACGCTGGGGGGGGTATAAGGTGGATGTGCAATCGGCAGCGCAGCGGACAAGCGCAGCGGGAGCGACGAAGGCGCGCCGAAGTTGCACCTAAGTTAAGCCCGTCTGCGCCCGTCCGCGGCCGTGTGTGGGCCAAGGCCATGCCCCCTGCCCCTCCGACAGGACATCTACGCTGGAGCAGAGATAACTTGCTGTCCCTCTGCAACACTTGCCGCAGCAGCTCATGTCTGCATGGCATGAGTACTGAGGAAATCACTGGCTGCAGGCACTGCCATTTTACCTATAATCGGGCTAATGCGGAAATTAGTGAGCATCGAGATCTGGTCTGTGGCTTACTGAATGTTCGGTCCCTACGTAAGCACAAACTAGATATGTATGATCTCCTCAGTGAGAAGCAATGGGATCTAGTCTTTCTCACGGAAACATGGCTAGACTCGGACTCTACTCCAGAGGCCATTGAAGCCATTCCGGAGGGCTACACCCTGCTGAGGCAAGACAGATTGATAGGGAGAGGTGGAGGGATACCCATTGTAGCTAAACAGGGGCTCCATTGCGAGATGGAGCAGATTATGATTAAGGATAGTGAGGCGGGCGCTTTCTCCATTCTGGTGAATGGAGGCTATACAGTGAAGGGCCTCTTGATATATAGGCCGCCTGGCCCGGCTTCGAGATTTGGCGAGAGCCTGGTAGAAGGTATCACAGAGGCCGCGTTGCGCGCAGATAAGTTTCTGGTGTTGGGTGATCTCAACCTACATCTAGATGACCCTGCGGACAAGGCGGCCGGGGACCTCTGTCAAGAGATGAATGCATTTCAGCTTGAGCAGAGAGTTAATGATCCCAGCCGTCAACGGGGCCATTTATTGGACCCTATATTCGCCAATTGGGGACAGGTTGACCCCCGTACCCATCCCTTGGTCGGACCATCATCTGGTTCCCTTTTTGATTCACATTCAGGGAGCCAGGCAATTGGAGCAGTCTGTACCAAAACATCCAAGGCGAAGATGGGCTGCCTTCTCCCAATGTAATAACAACAAAAGAGCGATGTATTTGAGTGCCCGAAGGTACTCAATCAAAATAGCTAAACAAGGAACTGTAACCCAGTGGAGATATTTTGATTGAGTACCTTCGGGCACTCAATTACATCGCTCTTTTGTTGTTATTACATTGATTTATTTTGGGTAGAGGGGCGATAGCAATATACCCTAACTATCTTATTGTAGTTCGGAATTATTTGGCAGCGCACAGCTGCGAGAGGTTTCTTTCTTTTTGCAGTGCATACTCCCATCATTTAAACGCTAACTTAGGTCAAAATGGAGGACTTGGGGCTATCTTTTTCTAAGGAAGAGGTGGATGCCCTGTTGGGTGATGCATCTCTTTTTTCAGATCCCCTACTTGCACAGACCATCTCTCAAACAGGTGACTGGGAGAAACTTGGTGACCTTAAAAGAAGTCGCATTAGAGCCATTTTACATGACACAATGCTAAAAGAATATTTAAATAACAACGCAGCACCTAAGGGTCTTATTGTGTCAAATGCACCGAGAATTTTCTTGGATGACGCTTTATTTAAAAAAGAATGGGCACAGATAGCCTGGCACTGCACCAGAGACTGGGGCATTCTAATTATTAAGACAGCGTTGAGACTGTCTGAAGCCCTCATTTTAGAAATTCAGACCACCGAATCTCATTTTAAGGCGACTTTGATGGGCTATAAGAAGAAACTAGAAGAGTTAAATAAAGAACAAAATGAATACAAAGAAAACCTTGCACAATCCAAGGTACAGAAACTTCAAAAAGATCTGAAGCGTTGGTCTTATAATCGGGTTTACCCTTATGCCAATCCTGAATTTGTCCAGCCAACCATGACCGATTATAACTCGGACTCCTCAGCTGATTCGAATACTAGTGGTTCAAGTTCCAGTAGCATTAATAGAGGTAACAGAGGAAGGGGTCGAGGTAGAGGTTGAGGGCAGAAAAATTATGCTCCCTTCCCGGGGTGGAACCCCCATTTCCAGCGACAAGGGATGACACCCTTCCAACCTAACCCTTCCAACCCCTATATCCCCCAATGATGGGTTGGAATGCACCATTCACTCTACATCCACAATTCCATCAGAACATGTTTCAGCAGCCTTTTTTATGCTGGGGGAGGAGAGGCAGGGGTAAACAAAATGGTGCCAACCAAGTTCATTGGGAACAAACCGAGACAGTGGGGGACAACACAAGGAGCAAATCGAGGGAACAGAGAGCAGGCACAAGCAACAAGTAAGCCTAGTGACTAACCTGTCCTGGTATACTCTAGATGTAGCAGAAAAAGCGGTCCTCGGAAAAGGCTTAGGATTTATACCTACCCCCCACCTGGACAAATGTAAACTAAAATGTGAGCTCGGAGAGTTTCTTCGAAAATTGCGATTCAAAAGTTTTTTTGAAGATAAAAACAATGAACAAACAGGCATCACTGAGAGCGATACCCAGTTCAAACTCAAATCAACCTTCACACCTCCTCCGCATCTCACACCACCTGCTATTTTAGCTTTTGAACAGGCTGTGTTAAATGAGGTTGAATCACTAACAGAACCAAACCTTTATAAAAGCTTGAACGCCAAGCTATCCAGACACTGAAGCACAATACAGCCATCACAATAAAAAGTGCAGATAAAGGGCGCGGAGTAGTTATTCAATACAAGCTAAATTATGACACTGAATGCCGTCGCCTTTTGGACAACACAGAAAACTACACACTCCTTAGAGAAGATCCCTCAGAAGAACTTCGAAGGGAAATCTGCGATTTGGTGTCAACAGCAGAACAAGAAGGGCTGGTTTCGAAACATGAATCTGACTTTTTAACATCATCTAGTGGTAGAGTACCTTATTTTTATACTCTGCCAAAAACTCACAAAAATGTCACACCAACCCCGGGTCGCCCCATAGCCTTCGGTATAGGGTCCTTATTGGAACCCCTATCACAATATTGTGATTTTTTTCTCAAGCCGCTAATACAATCCACGGAAACCTATGTAAAGGATACAAAGAGTCTTTTATCTATGTTAAGGACTATCGAGATACCAGAGGAACCATGCTTCCTAGTCACTCTCGATATTGAGAGCCTTTATAAATGAATCCCACAAGATGAGACTATAAAGGTATTAGCGGAGGCACTTGATCAGACAACCTGGAACTATACTACCACCCGCACTTTTGTAGTAGAATGTGCCACACTGGCACTCAAGAGAAACTTTTTTCAATATGAAGATAAACTTTATCTGCAGAAAACAGGGACTTCAATGGGCAGCACCTTTGCCCCTTCGGTGGCCGTTTTGTACGTTTATGATTTCGAGAAAAAATTCATCTTAACTCCAGAAAATCCTTTTGCATCTAATATCATGGTTTGGCAAAGATATATAGATGATGTCCTCGTTCTTTGGAAAGGTGATGAGGAAACCCTATTGCCTTTTTTCACCTGGATCAATACCTGCAATACGCATTTGAGATACACCCATGAATATGCGAAAGATAGTATTACCTTTCTGGATGTTACAATCAATAAACAAGACAACCTGCTTCAAACGAAGACCTTTTATAAACTAACATCCAAGAACAGTCTGTTACACTTCACGAGGTTCCATCCTCGCCCATTGAGGGAAAATCTCCCCTATGGACAGTATCTCCGCATTAGGAGAAATTGTAGCGAGAAAACTGATTACAAACTTCAGTCTGATGAACTGACAGACAAATTGGAAGCACGTGGTTACCCTAAGAAGATCTTATCAAAAAGCAGGGAGAGGGCAACCAATCAAAACAGGGACGCGCTATTAGACACCTATCCGAAAGGACCACCCACAGAAATACCCCTGACTTGTGTCACCACTTATAACCCGATCTCTAACTCAGTGAGTCGTGTTATCCAAAAACACTGGAAGCTGCTTACTAGTAACAAACTAGACTGGGTTAAACCTATGTTCTCATACAAGAGAGCTACAAGTCTAAAGGACTCACTAGTTCATACCCGTCCTGTACAAAATCAAAAAACACTGGACGAAGGGGTATTGAATGCCTGGGGTCTGCCACCTGTGACGGGACATTTCCCATGTGGGAATTGTAGCATTTGCCATCTGACCTCGCATACCAAGTCTTTAAACTTCAAACCCAACAGGCTATGGGAACAACAAAGCCATACTAATTGCGATACCAGCAATGTAGATTATCTGATATCATGTCCTTGTTCCCTGCAGTATTGTTGGGATGATAACAAGACGGATAAAACTGAGGATCTGCGAGCATCGGAGCAATATCCGATGTAAGAAGAATACGACTAAATTGACTGACCACTTCTTGGAAATGAATCACACGCCAAATGACATGCGATGGACTATCATTGAGCATCTAAGTGGAGGCAATGAAAGGAGGCTTTTCGAACAAGAACAGAGATGGATATATCGTTTATCGACCGATCAATTGGGTCTTAACGTTGATATCCCTTGGGGTTCAGTTCTGCGCCACTAATGCCGCACAATGTGAGCGCCTTTTCTGATACTGCCCGCCCCTTTTTCTGTTCACGCTGCCACACTGTGTATACACCACGCCACTGGTCTGGTTGTAAATAGGGTGCAATGCCTACCTGAGTGCAGACTACAAAAAGATAAATACATGAACATCTGGTATAAATATGCATGCTTTTTATGACAATATGGTAGTCTCGCTTCACATCCCCTAGATCTAACCCCGCTATCAGATTACACCACGATTCAGGGCTGGTTGAAAACGGGGTGCTACACCCTTATAAGTGCACATATAATAAAATATTATATATATCAAACAAATATATAACCACCTAGGCTCATCGAAAAATGTGAGAGGTCTGCCTCACATGCCTATACACCTGGTACATTTATAGAATGTCATCAGTATTACTGTACTGTTTGGTATTCGTACATAGGTAAATAAGGTTTTAAATAGATCGATGAAGCTTCATATTGCACTACCGTGGGCGCATTTGAGTATTTCTCAGATACCAAGCACTTTGTCATGATCGATAAAGTTTTGTTCTTTGTGTTGATGTCGCGCCGGCTTGGGGTAGTGTGAAATCAGTACTATCTCTTTAAGAAACCAAGTATCTCGCACCTAACACCCGAATCACGTGATGACGAGATGACGTGATGACGTGATGACGCTCTTTTAGTTAGAGCAAGCACAGACGCCGTAAACATCCGGGCCATGGAAGTGAACGAAATAGGTTTGCTGCAGGGAGCTGCCGGCTGAATATTAAGTTCTCTTTCTGTGCGATTAAAAATGCCCTTCTAGCGGTATACGGGTGCAGGTCACTTGATAATTATCCTCATTGTTTAAATTACAGGTAGCACGGCGTGAAGATTACCTCTGCTGTGGTTACCCATGGAGCGTTGACCTAACCTCTGTGATGTGAGTAACTCCGAGTATCCATGCCATTCTTGACTTCCTTTTTTAACTATAAACCACGGTTTGATGTGGCCAGTATGCACTGCTAAAATGTGTATATCCTTAGAAAACATTAGATTATGATGTTTTTCTCACTGACATTCACAGTCATTACAATGATACTCCATTTGGGAGTTCTTTAGAGGAAAATGGAATTACTCTATAGCAGTAAATTACCGGCATTAATCATAAGAAGGCCGGTCGTTTTGGATCACGATTTTGGGTCTGATGGGTTTGAAATGAGTTTATCTCCCCCTTGATGCTCATACATCGGAGCACGATTTAAAACTTGGCACTAAACCCAGGGTTTATGGTGAAGGGTTGGATTTGATGATTATGAACACTATATGATTGTTTAATCTGATAATGTATGACTCTGAGTATTTAATCTGTCAATATATTCTCTCCTTCCACAGAAACCGGGCCCCAGTAAATACTGTGAGTGCCCCAAGGGTAATACCATGAGTAACAAGATAAATATATCTTACTTTTTCACATTCGATATCTTCACGGACAGGTGCGCCTTAGCCCGTGCATACCGCCGTGAGATTGTTTAGAAGGTCCTGACGAATGCAGAGCGATTTTTTGGCTCATCGCAGAAACATGTTGACCACTTTATCATGGACTATTGGTTTTCAATAATAGTACCATTGTAAAAGTCCTTTGTTCACCTATTTTAACCAAAGCGAGTTGGACTCTTAATAAAGTTGTTGATAGTCACAACTCGACATTTTTTAATTTAGCACATTCTCACACTTGTTTGGTTAGCACTACTCAACAAACACTAAACCCGCTCCGCTGTAAGCAGACGTAATAGCACACTGGGAGGACATTCGGTCCTCCCAGTAAGAACCCAATGATGAAGCATGTCACTACCAGGTGGTGAGTGAGGGTTCTTTTTACCAACTAACTGTGTGCTGTTCAATCCACTGGGTTTAGTTCCTTGTTTAGCAATTTTGATTGAGTACCTTCGGGCACTCAATTACATCGCTCTTTTGTTGTTATTACATTGATTTATTTTGGGGTAGAAGGGCGATAGCAATATACCCTAACTCTCTTATTGTAGTTCAGAACTGCCTTCTCCCAAGCAGGTTCAATGAGGCACTTGTTGTAGGGGGCAACCCAGGGGGGGGGGTGTGGAGGAAGTCAACACAAATCTACATCAGCGTATCACTGAGGCCCTGGACCGTGTTGCCCCGCTCGTCCTGGACAGAACGGGGGGCCGCGCTCAGAGAACGGCGCCATGGTACAGTAAGGAGGTGCGGGCGGCCAAGGTCGCGTGTTAAAGGGCAGAAAGACAATGGAGGACAGCCTTCGCCACTCAAGCTAAAGCTGACTATGCAGCTAGCAGACGCATCTATCACAGACTAATTAGGAAGGCTAAGACGACGTATTATGACATCAGGATTAAGGAAGCAGAAAACTCCATGAAGGAACTGTTCTTAATTTATAAATCGCTTTCGACTGGAAAGCCTGTGGCAGTTCCAGAAAAACTTTGCTTGGTGGACAGCTGCAATCGAATAGCAGAGTTTTTCGCTAATAAGGTAGCAAAGATCTACTCTGCCTTTCCTAGCCAAGCCAGCAAAGGCCCTGAGTTCAAGGAGAAAACTAGGGTGAGGGGGGGGATCAACGGGTGCTGACCACATTCATTACCCCGCCTACTGAGGCACTCATCCAACTCTGTGGGTCTATAAAGTCAGGCTCTCCTAGGGACCCCACCACGCCTAAACGTTTGGTGGGCAGTTTGCATATATTAGAGCCGTACATCCGCCATCTCCTTGACATCTCCTTTGAGACCCATACTGTACCAATTGCCTGGAAACGGGCGGTGGTCCTCCCTCTGCAAAAAAAGCCTAACATCAGTTATGATAGATTAGAAAATCTCCATCCCTTCTCTCTCCTGCCATATATGGCGAAGGTTGCAGAGAAAACTGTGAACCTTCAACTGATGAATTTTGTGGAAGAGGCTTCCCTGCTCCACGATTCTCAATGTGGCTTCCGTCCTCGACACTCGACGGAGTCTGCACTTCTTATGGCAGTAGAGGCTATACGACAAGGTGTGGATGAGGGCCAGACTATGACCCTGATCCTTTTGGACCTAAGCGCAGCATTCGACACTGTAGCACATTACATCTTGCTACAGTGTCTGAATGATGGAGGGGTATCGGGAGCAGCGCTTGGATGGATCCAGTCCTTCCTGACAAGTCTGTCTGGGAGAATGCTATTCTAGGGAGATTAGTTTGGGCCAGGGCGTGCCACAGGGCTCGTCCCTGAGCCCAACTTTGTTCAATCTTTATGTCGACACTGTAGCACATTACATCTTGCTACAGTGTCTGAATGATGGAGGGGTATCGGGAGCAGCGCTTGGATGGATCCAGTCCTTCCTGACAAGTCTGTCTGGGAGAATGCTATTCTAGGGAGATTAGTTTGGGCCAGGGCGTGCCACAGGGCTCGTCCCTGAGCCCAACTTTGTTCAATCTTTATGTCTCCCCGCAGGCGGCGATTGTTGAAAGTCATGGTCTGCGCCTAGTGTCCTATGCCCACGACACGCAATTGGCCATCTCCCTCTCACGCATGCCTGGTCTTGCAGCGGACAGTTTCAGAGTTTGCATGCAAGAACTGGCAACCTGGATGTCCGCCAAGTGTTTGAAACTAAACGGTAGCAAGACCGAGGTACTCGTGGTGGGGGGAGGGCCATCTATTTGGTCGTCGGCATGGTGGCCACCCTGTCTGAGAGAACCCCCTGTCCCCTGCCAGGCAGCAAGGAACCTCGGAGTGTGGCTTTATGTTGACCTTGCCTTTGGCCCCCAGATTGGTCGGGTGGTGGAGGTATGCTTTGGAGTTCTGAAAACCCTGAGGAAGGTCTTGGAACTCCTACCCATCACAGCGCGTCAGACACTGGAGCATGCCCTTGTCACCTCGCGCCTAGATTATGGCAATTTGCTGTATCTGGGGGCCACGGGAAAGGTTATTAATCGCCTTCAGGTGCTGCAAAATGCAGCTGCTCGATTAGTTCTGAGGCTCCCTACGAGATCTCCTTCTAAAGCAGCGCTCCATTGGCTTCCTGTTAGGACAAGGGTGGAGTTTAAGGCTCTCTTCACGTGTCACCGTATCTTGAGCGGTAAAGCCCCTGTTCCGCTACAGAGTCTGGTCACTCGTTATGAGCCTTTACGGGACCTGCGCTCCTCCCGTACAGGGCTATTGAAAGTTCCAAAAATAAAGAAGGCTCAAATTGGGGGCAGGTCTTTTAGATATCTGGCCGCCAAGCAGTGGAATGCCCTGCCTACAGAGTTACGTTAGGAGCCTTCGGAGTCCATTTTCAGAAGAAAACTTAAGACTCACTTATACGGGAGGTAGGCGACTGTGATGGCTGCTTGGACTGTTTACTCCACTTACCATTGCGAGGGGACACGCCAGTGCGTGTACCCAGGCGCTCTATACATCTTCCTAATAATAATAAAAAGTTCATATAACAAGAGGCATCAGGGTGAACTACCCTCCCACAAACCGAGTAGCGAGATATCAATTTTAAAATCATACTCCACAGGACCCAAGCAAACAATGGAGAATCAAGCATCCACTCCTGCAGAAATAGGAAAATCCTCCAACACAAAAAAGCAATCTCCTGACGCCAATTACTGTAACTCCCATGCAGGATTTACTGAACTAGAGGACAATCTGCATCAACTCTACCTTAACCTAAACCTTGTGGCAACAAAAGGACTCTCCATCAAAGAAGTCGCCAATGCCTCTCAAGCTGGTAGTGTAAATATTGGTTTATTTCACAATAGAAGGAAGCAGTCTAACATCTACCCACTCCTCAGGAAGGGGCCTCAAGTATTCCCGCAGAAGTCACCACAAGAGGTGGTTCATAAATGGGAATCCCTCAAAAAGAAATTCTGCTTTGTACTGACCACACATTCTACCACCCCTTAGCAAATTCAGTGAGGGAGGGTCAGCCTATAAAACCAGCCTGGCCCCTTTCTCCCAAAATTAAAATAGTGATGGTCCTGACACTAAAGCCTTGTTGGCAAAGGAGGAACTCTCTCAACATTGTTGCATTAATGACCTATTACAGCACTAATTTAGAGAACGCCCAGATCGATTTGGACATTGATATATAGTTCACCCAGTAAGTCTAACGGAGAGACAGTTCTGGCCACTATATCAGAAAGACTCAAGTCTCTATCATTAGTGACCATAAACAGAGAGCATCAGGTCAAGTTATAAGTGCATTACATTGGGGGTGAGAAGTTTTTCAGTGCAATGGACCATTTTGACTTTCTATCCAGAGACCAACCTCAGTTGGATTCAACGGAAAGTCCACACGAGTGACTGTTTGCTGGTGGGCACCATCCTGCTGGCTCTTCTATCCTTGAGGGTGCAGCGATCCCTGAAAATCATCCACAAACCAAGAAATCTCACTCAGAAAAGCTTGGCCAGGATTCGATTTATTACAGTTTAACGAATGCAGAGGAGATTGTAAGGGATAAGCTGGTGGTCTGTCATAGACAGTACTCTGAAAACTATGAGCCAGTGAACTGTAATTTGTCAATCATGACAAAATTATTGAAGCCCTCTCTCTGTAAAAGCTCAGCAACCGGCAGATAAGCCTCCTGACCCTTTATTATTGCTCACTACTTCTGGAGAACATCATGGCTGTGACAGTGATAATGTGAGACTTAGCGACAGAGTGCAAGGCAAGGAAACACAACTTCAGGTCAAAACCCAATCCCAAAACATCAGACACTAATGGCAGGGCATTACCCGGTTCAAGCAATGACCTCTGACAGTAATAGGCACTTGATGAAAACCAAATCTGCCACCCCCTTAAGAAGATTGTAGTTGACTCCTCAGTAATTGAATCATCTAACTCAACCAGTGGTGACCCACCCATGAACAAGCTTTTGAAGAAGATCAGAAAATGTTTGAAAAGGTTAAACAAAAAACAAAAATACCACACAAAAGCAGATACAAAAATCTATCCTACATTTGAAAACAGGGGTACAAGACACGGATCTTAACCCCTATGAAGGCAAACTACTGAACCAATTGAACTGCAACGTTCTAATGAGGATATGCAAACACCCCCTAGCAATGGAACAACCAACTCTACAGAAATTCCAGACCAGGGCAAAAATGCAATCTGCAGCTCAAAAGGAACTCAAAAAAAATGTTGATGACAGTCATGTCAGAGACAGAGGAAATCCGTGTTGGCTCAAGTATTCTGGTCTTGGGAGTGGAGACTAAAGGAAAGGTCCAATTGAATGATTGTAGAGGAGAAGTGTAGGCCACAAAAAACATGGATTTATACATCATGGACCATCTATCCCAATGTATTGTCTCCATCAAAGCAGATTTTAAAGACAAAACTCCACCCAGTCTGTCAGCACAGAAAACATCCCTCAAGTAATGGCTATTCAATCAATCCCTACAAACATGAAGCGATGAATTAATCTCAACAACTTGGACCTTACGGTTGGTATTTGCTGGACTGATAGATCTGACTTCAATCCTTTGCCAGGAAATGCGCCCCAGCACTCTGCCCAGAACACTATTATTTCTGATCACACTTCAAACATTGTGGGTGAAGAAGCATGGTCCAGAAAGGCAATTTTAGATATTCCTCAGAACCACTGAGCAAGCATCTGAGAATAAGGTAGCAGAGAGACCCAAGGAGATTCTCATATTCCACCCCAAATATATTTCCTGTGGGTACAAAGACATTTTGAACAAATGCAACTTACTCGAAATTCTGGGTGCCCTTGAATCCAAAGATCTGGACTACAGCACATTCATCCCAGGGAATCAGGATTGCCAAAAGGAGGCTACCAAATGTCTGCTTCGAGATGTGGAGACAGCAAGGTGAGTGACGGGTCATTCAAACTCACTGTCAGAGTGGGGAATCCGCATCAGTATGGTGACAAAACCAGAATACTCAGCTTCATTCCAAAATTAACCATTAGCATTTCCAATGGGATGAAAAGAGTGTGCTGGTTGGCTCCCAGCTCATGCGCAGAGTGGTCCAAGCAGTAAAAGGATGTAAATCCCAGCAGTTCATGGTGGGTGTGGTGCGTGTTGCGAGAGCAGGGAGTGCAGTGAGCAGAGGGTGGCAGGCGGGGGTGCGGCAAGATTGAAGCTGCAAGTTTTCCAAGTCTCTGTGACTCCTGGGAAGTACACAATCACAGCCGTGCTACAGCTGCAGCAATGGCCGCAGACTACAGCTTTGGCAGCCTCAACAGCCTTGATAGACGCAACAGTGTGGAGGTGAGTTAGGGGAGCTCTGCAGTGGGGCCAGCGGGGTGGGACAAAGCAGTAAAACCAGACTCCCCTTTGTGACTTCTTCAGTTCTGCCTTCCAGTATTTCCAACCCTCCCAGTCTGGCACCAGGATGCCCGGGAGGCAGGAGAACAGCTGTCGGTGGCCTCTTAACTGCATGGTGCAGCAGAGTCTACATAGGCTGCAGTGTACTGCAGAAGACAGCAGTTAACCAGGAGGTTGCAGTGGGGTGGGCGGGCTGCTCACCACTGACCACCAACCATTGAGCCTTCTAAGGCCCTGTACGGGTCCCCCAAATTCCAGCTTTTGGCTCTTTTTCTACCCTACTACCCAACAGCTGGGCCTCACTCCCTGATAAGAGAACATGCCAGGTGGGGGTTGGGACACACTGCAATTTAAGCCTCAGTGCTGGAGGGTGCGGCACAGGATGGAGCCATAACCTATTAGATCATTTGACCTATTAAGCCCTAAAACATAAACTCTAAGGGGCAGATTTACAAGCTCCTTGCGCCCCTTTTACGCCACTGTTGCGTCACTTCTGTGACGCAGCGACGGCGCAAAAGAAGCACCATGGTCCGGGTTTACTTACAAAGTGACGCATCTGGGAGATGCGTCACGTTGTAAAGCCCTGCACAAGAAGGAGGAGATCCTGCACGGGGGGCGTTCCAGTGCAGGAACGCCTCCTAAAAGTTGCTGAGTGAAATCTACAAGATTTCACTCAGTAACTTTGGGACCCATGCTGCGTCAAAAGCCTACGCCTGCTTGAAGCAGGCGTAAGGTTTGACACAGCATTAACCAGATAGGGTCCCCCAGAGCTTTGTTGGAGCTGCGACGCAACTCCAGCAATGCGCCGCTTTTACAGCACAGATGTGTCATGCATCTGTGCCGTTTTTGCCCATTGGTGCGCCGCATTGTAAATGCGGCACATCAATGGTGGCGGAGGCATGGCGCACAATAAGTGGGCATCCCTGCTGATATGCAGGGATGCGCCACTTATTGTAAATCTGCCCCTAAGGGTGCACTCCTAACTCAGCTAAAAGCACTTAGGGGATCAACACCTGCAGGCTGAACTCCACCTTCTTAAAAAGGAACGTTCAGTAGAAGATTGGTACAAACGCAAGCAAACTCTTACATTGCGTGTCACATGCCCGACAGCCCGACCAAACCAACTGACTGCTTCATCAGTCCAAACAATTGGACCAGCCTTAAACCAAGAGCTAGCCTGGGAAAACTTGCAAATATAAAATTAAGGGCCTAAACAAAGGGCATAACAATGGGGCTCAATCCTGAATGGCATGTAACAACAAAATACAGAATAAAATATAGAACATAGGAAAACAAAACAAGCAAACCAAATGAAACGAAATTCAAGTATGAATCCAAGGAGAAGGGATACCACATACTTACGTGCTCTTTACTTGCACAACCTTTGTGGCCACAACACCAACAGGATTGTCAAACCTAAGAAGGGTAGGATGGGCAAATAATCTCATGACACACTTGGGAGAAGAAAAAGATGAGATCAGGCAGAGTCAGGTGGATTCCAAATCAGCCCCAGCAGCCGAGCCATACAAAGCAAGGCACAAAAAGACAAAATACAAAACAACACACAAAAGCTGAAGACCGGACCAAAACTCTAAAGAGTCCTTTAATTTTGCCAATCTTAACAATGTTTAGGAATTCAGAAATTAGTGGGACAAAGAAAATATGCTCCAGCTTCTCCTTCCATCAAGATCCCGTGGCCGCAATATACTCAATGCCTATAGAGGTACCAGGCCTTTTGACGCCATCAGCCCCTCAGGGGTTGGGTTACAATGCTACCACAAAAGAGAAGCAAAACATTCTTCCAAACATTGTAAAGGACCTAAACAGCCCAATCTGCCAGGCAGTTTGTCAAAACTTGGGCCTGGTCAACAGAGATATGGGAAACCCAAATGAAGAAACAATGCAGACATGTAAGGCCAAATGTATACCACCCACACATAAGGAACCTAATACAGAGGAAACATTAGAGGGCCCAATAAATGACATTGACATCACGCGCGAGAACAAGATTTCAGTTGAGCACCTACCTCAAATAGGAAAAGAGGGGAGCAACGGAGGAGAAAACATAAATGCAAAAGATCAGTCAACAAACCTATGCACAGGCCCAAAATGTCAGCTCTCTTCATTCCCAAGCATATAATACAACACAAATAATACAAGGGTCTACAATGGTAGCCCAGGTTCATCAGACCAACCTAGACGAAGTAGAAGGCTCAGAAAACTCATGGCAGAGATCAATAAGCCTTACATCTAACAAGGAGACATTGCAAGACACAGATTTAAAAGAGACAATCAGTGGGGATGCTTCCATCTTACCAATGCAAAGTAATAGGGAATCAACCGGTCTAAACACACTTAGATTTGGTCTTCATCACGGGAAGTAGCTCCCAAAATGAGCCAACAAACCTGGACCTAAACCCCACAACCAACACAAGATGAAACACTCCAATCATCCACAAAGGCTCTCAATTTGCAATCGGATAAACTGGGCATTCAAAATGAAATAATGAACACCACAGCTCTACACATCACAGGGATAAACACAAAATTGTACAATCTTGATAATTTAATGACAAGAGCCCAATCCAAATATTCATTACAACAAAAACCCTGAACCTGTGGCCCAATAATGACAAATTGAGCCTTCAACCAACTCTACTGGAACAAAGTATAACTCCTATCAAACACACCGTCGTTAAAATTGGAACACAATAGCAACTCCTCCACAGGTCACACCGAAAGATGACCACAAGGTAACAAAATCATCATCTGAGCCATCCGGAAACAAAGGCAGCACCTGCAGAGACCATGCAAGGAGACTCAGCAACAGCAGAATTGGCAAAACACAACCCAACAAAGCAAGCAAGAAGACAAAAAAAGTATGAAAGAAAAGCAAGAAACAAACTAACACCCCAAGTCAATGACCAAGCAATCAAAACGTACACAATATTTAGCTCAACCATGGAGACCAAAGCGAAAACAGACCTTACTAGGACATCCAAGCTCACATTGAAAGCCAATAAACTGCAATGTTAAGCAATTAAAACTTTCATTTCAAAAACATCATCAATTGTGATCTGCATCTCTGTTCGTGGAACATACCAGGCCGCAACAACCTCTTGGCCAACAACAACTTGATGGATGAAGTCTGTAAAAATTACTTAATCTGTATATAAGAAACTTGGCAGCTGACTCCCTTAATTTGGTAGAACCACATCGAATTTTCAACAGTGGCTGAATCTTCGGTTAAAGGAGGACACTCTTCTGGAGGAGTCTCTATACTGGTACATAAATACTTGGAGCTCAAAGAGAAGTTCTTGTAAGAGGTCTGAGGGTGTACATTGTCATGAAAGCAGCAGCTACAAACAAATTGCAAGGAAGGAAGGCACTTGCTAACATCATTGGTAGTATCTATATAAACCCTAATCAGCACTAGAAAAAAATAGCCACCTGAGAAATATTAAAAACTATTAAAATCCTAAGGCAACAACACCATGCAGTTATGTGGGTACTTGCAGGAGACTTTAACATGGCTTTACTAGGAACAGTGGAGCAATCTATATGGCAGCAAAAAAAAGACATAGCTTGGAATATTCTTGCAATTGCTGTGGAGAAAATTTAAAACGACAAAGCGGGAGAAAGATTTACCACCACTCTCAAACCACTGGACCTCAGAACCTCAAATCGTCTGAGATAAACCTCGATCCAGCACACACATTATGAATTTGAGCTCCTCATTAATTAATCTGGGTATCCAAGTAGAACTTTTCCCAGGTAAACACCATTCAAGTTCAACACTGTCTAACCGGTGCCCATGAAGGTTAATTTGCACTCTCTCAAGGATAACTACTGGACTCCCAAAAGTGTGAACAACTGGTAAAGAGGAAGTAATTTGTTGTATTCTAAGAATAAAATGGTCAACAATGCCAACACCCATAAAAATGGAATAACTGACGCAAACAGTAAACAAAAGGGCAAGGGAGCAGGTATTGTCCACTTGGACCACGTTCCTGGAAAACATACTCAATAAAGTCATCTATAAACCACGAGGTGTGCTGTTTCTAACAGAGGAAAAAAGGGGTGGGTAGCTCCTACATGGAACAAGGGCCCTCAAACTTCATGCTTCATCATACATTAGCTCTTCCTTAGGCCGGTGCTGCAATGTCTAACTGGCCCCACAGGGGGCTCTCTGCAAGAGATCTTTTACCTGTGATCTTGACCACTGATGAAGCGGGTGTGTGTGGGGTGCATACTGTATATATGCAAAAGTGAGTAGAGTGCGGGAAATGTGTACATTTTAAAAATAACTTGGGAACCAGTGGAACCATCTTTAATTAACAGGTTCCATATCATGATTAAAACCTATAGTATTTGCACAAAGAGATGTCTAATAGTCTCATCAAGTGTTTAAGTGAGGATAACAGTCAACATGTTTCATGCACTTTAGTGTCTTAAAGACCATAGCCTTTCTTCAGGACCTAGAAACTCTACTAGCTACTCATATGAGGGTGGTTCACATTTATGTGTTAGAGCTGATAACCACACCCTCACCAAAGGTTCCACTTGAGGAGGGACCTAAACAGAAAATAAGTACAAATAATTAGGGGGAGGAACATACAATCAAGTAGGGGATAAAAGATACATTAAAATACAAAAATCGTTCCCTATCGGCAGTGAAAGATTTAAAACGTGGAACAACTCACAATCCTCTTTTCACAGTACATGGGCAATGGCGTCCAGATACTAATAAGAATATACCCAGACATGGGTGTGCATATTTAATCAGTCATTCCTCATAAGTTTAGAGGGACCAAGTGACCTCCAAAAGAGATACGGTATGCAAAGGGATGTACTAAAACCCTACCTTGTATCATAACAGTAGCTAATCTTCTCAAGCAAGCTGTTCCCCCAGTTCTTGATATATATTTGTCAGGGTGAGATACACCTTTATGGTAATTAGGAAAAAATAACAGACTCAGTGTGCATAGTGATCAGACATAGTCTCATCGGAGTTGGGTGGTGCCTGGCCTGGCTACACACTGGCACCCCCACCGGGAAGAGGTCCAGCTCTTAATTGTACCCTCCAACAAGTCAGGGGTAGACAGTGCTGAGGTGTGCCTCAACAGCCTCACATGGGGCCACCTCAAACAAATTCACATGGTGTAAGATTGACATACTCAAGGGGGACCCTAACCAGGAGGAGCCATCATCATCATCAACACTAACAACTATGTGACAGAATGCCTACGCCAACTAGCTAATATCTCATACTATATACCAGTCAAAGTTGACCCTACTAAAAGTCTAAGGATCCAAAGTTGGTCATTGGTCTTCGCCGCTGAGACTCAGGGTTGGATCAGCAAGAAGGAGTCAGAGTTCTTGCTCAAAGAGCATCCCAAGATCCCATACTTTTACACCTTGCCCAAAATACTTAAAGGTACCTTATCTCCACCAGGTAGACCAATAGTATCAGGAATAGGGTGCCTGCTAGAACCTCTTTTGCAGTTTTGTAGCCACTTACTGCGACCACTAGTATCCAAGACGCCCTAATTTTTGCAAGACACCAATGACGTACTTAATCTTTTGGAGAACCTGGAGGAAGATGTATCTATTAATCTATTAGTTACCTTAGACGTTGGAGCCCTCTATACCAATATCAATATATGATAAAACCTTCCAACGAAATTCAGTTTAGCTCTATCAGCACATTGAAACAAACATCTCACATGAACTGCAACACAAAGAACTGCATATCTATGATCATGTGCCCATGCCCCAAATAATACATAGGCATGACTACTAGACCAGTTAAGACGAGCATAACTGAACACTGCAGTAATGTCAGATGTAGAAAATACACTACAAAGATGAACTCCCACTACAGAGAGGAGAGCCAGTCACCAGATGATCTGAATTGGGCAATTTTAGAAGTCCACTTAGATATAAACAGAGGTGATCTGTTCCACAGAGAATAATGCTGGATTTTCTCCTTTCTACAAATGTGATAGGCTTTAATGATAACATACCCTGGACTGTGATCAAACAGTGAATCCACATTCTGACACCTAGAAGTGTCCGCCATCCCATTTGTGGCCCCACTTTCTTTCGGGGAGACAGCATGATGGTAACAGCAATGGCTGTACACCCTGCTCTTTTCCAATACAATCAGGAGGTTTCCCTCCAGTTAGAATATCAATACTTTGGTAGGAGAGATAGGTCAAATTGGTATTGTCACTATGACACCACAGTGGTGTCCATCCCCTTGTTTGCGGTGCCTTTGGAACTTGGGCACAGCCATCATTATTTCAGTTATGGTCAAATGCAACTTTTATTGCACAATAAGCTGATCGATATGTTCATCCTATGTCTTGACCCCCGATTTACCAGGGCCCCAATTTCTATTGTTTCCACACACTATGTTGGTTTCCTAGACCACCCCTGGGTTTCGTCCTTTCCATCAAGACGCCCGCGCAACACCCCATTAAGCTGGTGCCAAAGCACAGTCTCTTTCTAGCATTTCACTTAAACGCGTTGCATCTTCACCCAGTTCCTCTACCTGTCATATTATTTTTAGTCACGGAACACCTTCAGGACTTTTTTTTTCATATTTTTGTTTGTCAACAAGACGGCACAAACAACAAAAAAAGAAACCAAAACAATAAAGCTGCTTATCAATAAATCAAAATCATTAATCACAAAGAAAAACAGAAATTAGTTCTCTAATAACATCAATCCTAGTTAATGTATCATATACATTAAAATGTAAGCCACTATGTAGACTTTAATTTAATAAAAGATTGAGCGCACCTCACGTTTGCCAAAGCATATTCCATTGCATACATTTTTTTAATCAGCATCTACCAATCACTTATAAGTGGTGTGTTCGGACTGATCCAAACTCGAGCAATTACCAATCTAGCTATTACCAACAAAATCAAAAGTAACTGATTCTGTCTATAATTGAGATTTTCGGGACCCAACATATTATCTTTAACAGTAAGGGAGAGATCTATCCCCAACTTGTGAGAACATATCTGGCCCACCTGCCGTCAAAAACTGTCTAGTTTAGAACATGTTACAAACATATGTGTGATATTTGCTGCAAAGAGATTGCATCTGGGGCATTTTACTAGAGTGCTGCCAGAACCTACAGAAGCTCACTTAGCTATTCTCTCGGGAGTGTAGTAGAGAAAACAGACAGCACGAAGATGTTGCATTCGTAACTTAGTAGCATATACAGATGTCTTAACTAAACTTAAACTTTGTTCATCAGTGTTTACAGTAACCTCTCCTCCCAATATTTGACTCCATCTTTTGGCTAGTTTGTTACCATCCCCTTTTCTGTAACTAATGAAGATTTTATACATATGACTTATAATACATTTAACTTCATCCTGATAAAGATTATCCCATATCTCTGACTTGGTTATTCTTGGCAGTTTTAAATGTGTCAAAACAATTTTTGATTTGTAAATATATAAAAAAAAATATGCCCGGGTAATTTGAACAACAGTTGTAAATTCTCAAAAGAAACAAAACCACTATAACATACAAATCACCAAGTGTTGTAATACCAAAATTAGCCCATCATTTACCCGTGATATCTTGAAAGATCTTCAGGAAGATTGGATTGCCCCACAAAGGGAGTTTATCATAATAACATGATAGAAATCCAAATAAACAAAGTATCCCATAGGGTATTAAATTTAACCGGCTTAAAATAATTTGGATCATTGATTTTGTACAAATACATCGAGCTGTTTTTTGCCAGCATCAATTGGTGGAAAAAAGTAGTACATGAAGGATTTAATAAGCATCGAAAGCGACCTGCAAATGCAGACCAAAAATACATCTTAAAATCTTGGAAATCTATTCACCCTGATCGAAGGTGCATTTAAGTAAGTTAATTGCTCTCTGTGCCTTGTTATAGCCCCAGATAAAACTACTAATGAGACCTTCTAATCTTTTAAAAAAAATATTGTGGACTAGCAAAGGGATAGATCTAAAAAGGTACAAGAATTTCGGCAGTATTTTCATTTTAATAATATTAGCACGGCCAATAATGCCAAAAGGAAGTTTGTGCCATTTTTTCAACAGAATGGCTGTATCTTTCATCAAAAACTCATAATTAAGAGAAACTATTAAATTAATCTGAGAGGATAATCTAACCCCCAAATACGTAGTAACGGCACATACACCACGTATAGATTCCTTAGGTTTGAAATTTAAAAGTATTTGAGTTTTGTTAGTATTAAGTTTATATCCAGCTATTACGCCAAACCTAGCTGCTTCTTCTTCGATTTGTTTCATTGCTGTTACTGGTTCGGTTGTGAAAAACGTTATATCGTCTGCATAGGCGATAACTTAGTGTGACATTACACCCTGTCGTAATGGTATGATTTGAAGGTTAGACTGTAGTGCATAAATAAATGGTTCAATATGAAGGGCAAATAAAAGGGAAGAAAGCGGATAGCCTTGTCGTGTACCATGAAAAATTGGAAAGACATCTGATTGTATCCCTAAATACATTAATTTTGCTTCCTGTGTGTCATATAAGGATTGAGTCCACTGTTTAAAAAGATTTTTTTATCCCCATTTTTGCAAGTACCACCCATAGAAACTTTCAATTTACCCTGTTGAATGCTTTTTCAGCATCTAAAAGCAGCATACCTAAGGTAGTGTCAGTTTTTTCTGCGAGTTCAAAAGCACAGATTGCAGTATTAATATGAGTAGTGGTCTCCCTTCCTTGTATAAAACAATGTTGATGGATAGAAACAAGAGCTGACCTAGCTGGTGTCAACCGGGTAGCAAGTATTTTTGCCAATATTATTGCGTCTGAATTGATGAGCGAAATGGGCCTATACAAACCAACCTCATCAGGGGGCTGTTTTTTTATTTTTTTAAAAACACTATTTGTGTTAAGTTCCAAGAATCAGGCATTGTGCCGTAGTTTCCAATATATTTTATAACCCCTCTGAAAGTTTTGATTAACTGTTCGTTAAACAATTTGTAAAATTCCAGAGGTAAGGAATCCTCCCCTGACGCCTTTCCCGAGGGAAGTGCAGATATTGCTAGGAGTATCTCTTCTTTGCTAATATAATTTCCTATTGTATTAATATCTTCCTCTCTTAACTCCGCTAGGTGTACATATCACAGATATTGTTGTATATATTCCTCGTTTGTTAAAATATCAAAGGTCTATAATTCTTGATAATAAACAGAAAATTGTTTTGAAATCTCTTTTGGTTCTGTGTACAATATACAATTTTCTGCTTTTATTTCTTTGATATAGGTTTTAATCTGATCATCAGCTACCTTATAGGCAAGGAGTTTTCCCATTTGCTCACCAGATTCGTATTGAGAGATACAATATTTATTATACCTTACAGCAATTCTTTACCTAAATACCTTTTTAGCAGCCACCCTCAAATCAATTAGGTCAAATAGTAATTTATCCTGATCAGATGATCCCTGCAGGACTGCCTTCATGTGCTCTATTTCAGCCATTCTTATGGCAAGGATACCTTCCTCAATTATGTGTTGCCTTTTTTTGTTTTGCTGTAGTATATATTGTTGAGTCGTTCTTCGATCAATTGCTTTCCACGTATCCCAAATTATCACTGGAGAAGCTGATCCTACATTTTCTTGAATTTTTTTTCTAATTGCTTCCTAGTAGTCTCTATAGATGTTTCATTTGCTAACAAATATTTTGGAAAAGTAAAGGATCTATGTACTTTGTCTCATGCTAAAACTTGAAATGTTACTATAATGGGGTTGTATTCTGAAGTGATACGTGGGCATATCGATATATTAGCTGTTAGAAGAATCCCGTCTGAAACCCATGCCATAACAATTCTTGAGTATAAATGATGTGGAAACGAGTAATATGAATATCCTGACATATTAGGATATAAATATCTCCACAGATCTATAACTAATTGTTAGCGACCAATTTCCACTAATGCTGCTCTTGTATTGCACATACTACGAGTGGATGTTTTTCTAGTTGTATCTATGTTAGAATTCATAATACAGTTAAAGTCGCCCATTATCCCCTTTTACACCTCCCAATTGAATAATTCCATGTTTAAGGCATCAAAAGTTGATGGTTCATCCACAATGGAGCCGTATATAGCAGATAAATTATATTTTTTACAACGTATTTCGACCTGTGTGATTACCCATCTCCCTGCATGATCTGACATAGTTCTCTGTGTCACGCAAGAAAAACCGTTTTGTTTCTATTTTGCCACTCATCTAATAGAGCAAGATTGAGAGGTACAAACAATAGTTTTATAACCCAATTGTAATAGAAGCTTACGATCTTTATAAGAAAGATGTGTTTCTGTTAAAAAAACAAATTGGGGACTATGCATTTTCAACTATTCCCGTACCATCTGCCTCTTAAGTTTACTATTTAGTCCAGAAACGTTCCAAGCTATACACTTAATCTTATACCTGATCTAGTTGTCTTTTTTCCTTTGTATGAACTGTTGCCATTATTACAATTAGATTCCTCCTCACAGTATTTATTCTTTTTTCCCCCCACTGCTATAGACAAACTTGTACTTAGTTTTTTTATGAGCCGTTTTGTTGATTTGATTTTCCAATTTTACAAATGTCCCCGCCTCAACTCAGCCCATGTCTTAGAGGAAGAATTACCCCTTTAGAAAGCTGCTACCAAAGCAGCTAAAGGAAAACAGGTCACCCAGAGCACCCCCACAGAAAACCCCGTACCCAAAGCCAAAGATGTTTGGAAACCAATGCCTAATCACATAAATGAAGTACATTTCAGCTTTTCCCACCCTTCTCAATTTGCTATTTACTGATTGCTTCTTTTGCCTTGTTAATAATTGCAAAAAAATGCGTTTGGCCACCCCTCAAGACTTTCAACCGTGCTGGATCTTAAAAGAACATCTGTGCATTTAAGGATTTCATTGGTTAAATTAGCTGTCACATTTGCCATCTCCTATCCATTGATGCTTTATACAGGTCTGATTGTACAAAAAAAGTAATGGAATATATTGTTATAGGAGAGCTTGGGCAGGCTTCTAAATATACAGCCTGAAGCAACATAATGTTACCAAAATATATTAACAGAGGCCTTGGAAATCGGGACCCCTGTCTTTGAGGCCCCAGAGGAAGTCTCTGTGCCAGCTGAATCTGACAGTCTCCGTCCCACTCTCCCAGATCTGGGAAGGCCTTCTGGAATAACAATACCAGATAAGCATGAGGATCTGCCCCCTCTTTCCCTCTGAAACACCAAATAATCTAAGATTGTGCCGGCATTGGCGATTCTCCAAGTCCTCCACCTTGAGTTGCAATGCTATAATGGACTCATCATGAGTGTGCGTCAAATCCATCGTCTGAGTCATGGCCTCCTCGGTGTCCACCACTCGCTGCTGGAGGTCTACAATATCTTTAACAAGAGTATCAACCTTAAGTGTTGCTGCCTGTAGAGCCTGTTGAATACTTTGACTATCAGTTCTGAGCTGTGTGAAATGCTCCTGAGCTTCTTGCCTCTGATCCCTTAGAGCTTAAAGAATCGAAGCAAGTGATGGCTTTGAATGATCAGCAGACTGTTCAGTTGATATTAAATCAGAATAAGGTAGCTGGTTCAGCGATAGACCAGTTCCATTTCCAGAAGCACCTGTCATGTCAGATAGAGCAGAGACATTAGAGGCGTTAGATATGCTTTTAATAAATTCTTTATTCTGAGACGTTTCCGTTGGGCTACTCCCTGATAGTCGAGAGACCAATTACTTCACCCCGCTTTTCGTTTGAATCCATCGACAGAGGGAAGTATCATTAAGTACCTCTTTGTTGCTTGGCATAGCTATAGCTTTTTGATCAGAGTCAGTCTGTGTTTTCTTGTTACCCCTTAAATATGTGGGTTTTGCGTTTCTCTTCTTAGCCATATTCTTTGGTGTTTTTTTAACCGTTGTTTCCCCTTTCTTTGCCTTTGCTTTACATCCATATATCTCTCCTTCCTCCGATGAACTTGTACCTGAGGGAGATTGTGAATTCAGTTGTATTTCAGAACAGTCATTAGAAAGAACCAAAGTAATTAGTGGGGTCATAATATCCGAAGTGGCTATCACCCCACTTTTGTGCCTGAGCATTTGGCAATTTCCTTCCCGGAAAGCTGGAAGCACGCCGAGCTCAGCGCCCTCCTGAAGAAACCTACAGCGGACCCCACCGACCTCAAGAACTTCTGCCCCATCTCGCTCCTCCCTTTTCCTGGCAAAGTCATCAAGAAGACCGTCAACAGAGATTGGCCGCCTTCCTCAAGACAAACGGATCCCTCAACCACTCGCAGTCCAGTTTCTGAGCCAACCACAGCCCTGAGACCGCCCTAATCGCAACCACTGACGACATCAGATCCCTGCTCGACAACAGGGAGACAGCGGCCCTCATCCTCCTGGACTTCTCCGCAGCGTTCGACAATGTCTGCCACTGCACCCTAGTGCAGTGCCTCAGCAACATCGGAATTCAAGAGAAGACACTGGAGTGGATCATCTCATTCCTCGCCGGAAGAACCCAGAGAGTCCACCTCCCCACGTTCAGATCCGAGGCCACCAAAGTCATCTGTGGCGTACCACAGGGATCATCGCTCAGCCCCACCCTCTTCAATGTCTACATGAGCCCCCTCGCAGCCATCGCACGCCAACACGACCTCAACATCATCTCCTACACCGACGACACCCAGCTGATCCTCTCCCTCACCAACGACCACGCCGCCACCAGAACCAGCCTACACAAAGGGATGAAAGACGTCGCTGAGTGGATGAAGAACAGCCGACTGAAACTGAACTCAGACAAGACGGAAGTCCTCATCCTGGGATCATCGCCCTACGTCTGGGATGACTCCTGGTGGCCCCCTGCCCTGGGCACCACTCCCAAGCCAACGGACCACGCACGCAAACTGGGCTTCATCCTGGACTCCTCCCTCTCGATGACCAAACAAGTTAACGCTGTCTCATCATCGTGCTTCAACATCCTGCGCATGCTCTGAAAGATCTTCCGATGGATCTCCACCGAAACCAGGAAGACGGTCACCCAGGCACTCGTCACCAGCCGACTGGACTACCGAAACACCCCCTACGCCGGATCCACAGCCAAACTTCAGAAAAGACTCCAACGCATCCAGAACGCCTCCGCACGACTCGTCCTGGACATCCCCCGACACAGCCACATATCCGGCCACCTAAGAGACCTGCACTGGCTCCCCGTCAGCAAGAGGATCACGTTCAGACTCCTCACCCATGCACACAAAGCCCTCCACGACCTGGGCCCCAAGTACCTCAACAACCGCCTGACCTTCTACACGTCCACCCGCCAGCTACGATCGACCAGCCTCGCCCACGCCGCCATTCCACGCATCCGCAGAGCCACCGCCGGAGGAAGATCCTTCTCCTACCTGGCAGCCAAGACATGGAACTCCCTCCCCATCCACCTTCGGCTAACCCAGGACCATCTCTCCTTCCGGAAGCAACTCAAGACCTGGCTTTTCGAGCAGTAACGGACCCCTCTCCCCCAGCGCCTTGAGACCCTTCCGGGTGAGTAGCGTGCTATACAAATGTCATGATTGATTGATTGATTGATTGATTCGCCGCAACACCATCAACACTGTCAGCTATGTTAGCGATGTTAGCCATATCAATTGCGTTAGCCACATTGATAACACACATCTCTGCCATTGGATTCGCCTAAAGATCAGTTCCACACAGCTCGCTGCTAGTCAGCTCTGTGTTTTCTTTGTTTAATTTGTCCGCTCCTCTCTGTGCTGACATTACGCCTTCTGAAGACCCCCTTTCGTTCATAGGACAGTCAACCATTTTTGCTTGTTGGGCCTGAAGACTCTGACCAGTGCTCTAGAATAGTTTCACCCTTCCTTTGCACTCAATAGTTTTTTCAGTACAAGTAGGGATAGCCTTGGATAAAATGCCTGCAATATCATGGCTGCTGGCAGTCTCAATAGATGTATTTAGTGCAAGCAATTATGCCGTCCTCCCTGACTGAATTAATTAAAGAATAGGTTTACCGACTTTAGAGCTATCTACTCGGGATCTCGGTAGCACTATTACTGGGTCGACGTCTTCAGTCTCATCAACCTCCCATGTAACAGCGGGAGGTATATGCCTGCCTGAGCACGTTGCCCGTGCCGGTGCCTTCGGTGGAGTCATCGTAGATCTAGCTCCAGTATCCTGTGCTAAGGACTCCCAAATGATTACCGAGCTCAGGAGGCGGGACAGCCGATGTTTGTGGAGCTGTCTGGAAACGCAGCAAAGTGTGATCGCCAGCATAGGTTGCACTTATCCAGCTAAGTTGTAGCCAGTTTTTGGTACTTTGTATCAAACGTAGAGTCTTCACGCTTCAAATTGCTTAATCCGTTCGGCCTTTAGACAATCCATTTGCCAATGCAAGAGGCTTTGAAAGAGGCCCTGTGGGAGCTGCTCCGGATGCCTGCATTCCTGGGCGGCGTCAACCCGCCATCTTGCTCCTCCACCCTAGATGTAACCTTCCTACTTTCAAAAAATGACATCTTCGGGTCTCTTCACAGCTCTGGAACCCATGGAGGGTTGGTCTGTCACATATACCATACCCGACACACGTGAGTATACACTCGAGTCTTTTCCTGTATCTTTCCCCAATTTTTAGCCACGTAGCTCCCTAACAGCTCATTCTCCTTTCTATCTATAGGAGTCGTATGCAATGTCATTGAGTATCCCGGGACTCCCCAGCCTTTGGCTCATTCCCCCTGCAGTCCCAGTAAGTGACTCTGTTATGTTGAGGCTCACCCTTTGGTACGTCACCCTGGCCCCATGTGAGTCCATGCAAGGTGGCCCCATGTGAGTCCATTTGAGGCTTCCCTTAGCACTGTCCGCCTGACTCTTTGAGGGTACAATTAAGGGCTGGAGCACTTCCCACTTGAGGCGCCAATGTGTAGCCAGGCCGGGCCAGGCCGAGCACCACCTAACTCCTATGAGACTATGGCTGATCACTATGCACACTGAGTCTGCTTTTGTTTTCTTAATTAGAGTAATCTTGTTACAGTTGTGTATTTGGTGAGGGTATGAATTCTAACACATATATCATGAATAGATAGTAAAGTTTCTAGGTCCTGAAGAAATGCCACTATCTCTAAGACATTAAAGGGTATGAAACATGTCAACATTGTGGTGTTCCAAAAGTCTCTTCACTCTCCACCCACCTGTTCAACCTCTACATCCTCCGCTGATTCAGTCCCTCAAAGACAGAAAGGTCACCATCTTCAACTATGCGGATGACCCACAGCTGGTCTTCACGGTTGACAACTCCCACAGCTCTGTCACTGAATTTCAAGCTACCATGCTGCACATCCAACAGTGGATGGATTGCAACCCCTTTAAGCTAAATCCTGGCAAGACTGAGTCCTCACTGGGGACAGCCCTAAGTTCTGGAGACCACACTACAGGCCGACAGAGCTAGGGCCCTCGCCCATTCCCTCCCCCTCGGCTAAAACACTCCGACTCACCTTTAACAGCAACCTCTCACTTGCTGCACATCCAACAGTGGATGGATCGCAACCCCTTTAAGCTAAATCCTGGCAAGACGGAGTCCTCACTGGGGACAGCCATAAGTTCTGGAGACCACACTACAGGCCAACAGAGCTAGGGCCCTCGCCCATTCCCTCCCCCTCGGCTAAAAGACTCCGACTCAACCTTAACAGCAACCTCTCACTTAAAACTCATATCCAAATGCTTCTTTCAACTGGGAAAGATCAGGAAGATCCACCGCTTATTCACACAGGATGCCCTCACCCAGGTAGTAATAGTCATGGTCCTGTCGCACCTGGACCATGCAAACTCTGTCTACCTGGGCATGCCACTGTACCTGTTTAAACAACTACAGATGGTCCAGAATCAAGCCGTTAGACTAATCCTCCAACAACCCAGGTGGCAACCACCGACTCCTCTCCTAAGGAAATTGCACTGGCTCCCCATCCTCCAACACTGCACCTTTTAAACTAGTTGCTTGATTTTCAAATCCTTGCACGGTCAAAATCCCATATTCATAAACAACCTGATAAATAAGCAAACCACATCCCGCAACCTCTGTCCAGCTAACCTGTGGCTCCTTTCCACATCCAAGTTCAAACGGAAACGGCTGGGTGGCTGTAGATTTGTGGCTCTTGCCCCCAGACTCCGGAGCTCCTTTCCCCTGGAGACCCGCTCTTGCACTGACCTTCTGCAATTCAGAAGGTCACTCAAAACGTGGCTTTTGCACAAGCCTACAATTGACTCCTCTGCAGGTGATGGATGGTACCCTATAACAGTGGCAGGAAAACTGGTGTACGTGCGCACTATAAATTATTCTTAACATTAACATTATTAACCGTGAAAGCAAACAATTAATCAACACCGGATATTAAATCCCTTAAGCTCAAAAGTTATGTTCAGTATTATTTAATCATATTGAACTCACTAGGATGTTCGCAAACCAGCATAATGTCTGGGAATCATGAACAGCATGAGTGACCCACATGGAAGGAAAAGGGGGGGGGGAAGTTTATCAGGTGAAGGTTGGAAGTAAAAGAAAGGTAGTGACCTTACCACATGCTGTTGCCAGTGTGGCCAACAGTGCTTTTTTCACTGGGCCTATATAACACAAACAATGGCTATTAACTTGATGATATGCAATTGTCTGGCTTGTCAAGCCCTTGTATTATGTGTTCTGTATATTATCACAACCTTCCTTTTGCTTCCAACCTTCACCTGATACACTTTTTCTACCGGTTGCCAGAAGATCCACATTCAAGCTGCTTTGTATCACTCACAAAGCAATACATGGAACAGGACTACTCTTCAACAAGAATAAAATTAGTTCCCG
>NW_028253857.1:0-66884 GCF_964263255.1 Lissotriton vulgaris | reverse complement strand
TGAACTACACTCATTGTGTTATGTGATCCAGCGCCTGGTGGTATGATGGGTGGGGGTATGTGAGAGAGAGAAAGAGAGAGACAAGCAATTATAATTACATTAATTACTCTCCAGCTTAGCCTCAGTGGTAGTAGGACTTTGTGTGACTATACACATAATTGAGGGGTTGCCTTGCAAGGTCCAGAGATGCTTACAACAAACTGCACCAGAAGAGATGCTGTGGAAAGAGTAGTAGTATAACAAATGGGCAAGAGTGGGAAAAGTTGACAAAAGCAGAAGCCATGCATTGTTTTTGTTTATTTTATACTGTATACTGCTTATTAAATACAATCCTTGGAGGACGTGGGCTGTGGTAGAGAACCCAAAGGAAACACCACCATTTTGACTATATTTATTTGCAGCCCTGTGTGATTTCCATAGTCCTACAGGACGGCAAATAGTATTGGCAATAAGCTCTGATGGGCATTGAGATATATCAAAGTATACTTTGCATATAATGATACTACATGGAGCATGTCTGTCACTCAGATCCCAAAGAACTCCAGAACCTTGTGCAGAGTTATTGCCAAGGGCTCCTTTGTGACTGCAAACAGGAGAGGCCCTTTTAATAGGCCAAGTAGTTAATACCATGTTACTCAATCTCACTAGGGCTGTGAGCATAGTATATAAGTGAGATAACCAACCCATAAACCTGAGTCCAAATCCCATCCACTGCGATACTCCAAACGTGATATTCCAATTGACTGTGTCAAAGGTTTTCTCTTGATTGACCTGGTCTGGGCTGGTAGTGCAGCTGGTTGTGTCACCGGTCCTCAGGCTGTACATGGAGGAAGGAGGGTTGGGCTTACTGGACAGTGAATTGTACTATGTGGCGACAACAGTTATAGCATGCTGCACAATGATGAGCAGATATCTCTAACAGAGAAAAGAGGTTATTGGTGGGCACAAAGGGTGTGGATCAGCTGCTTCTCTGTCTTATAGAAAGGGCTTGGTCACATAAATATTACCCATGTATTTTGAGGCAGACAGCTTGGACAAGGGAGTTGGTGATTAGACGGGTACTGTGCCATCACCTGTTTTCTACACAGTTGCTGCTGTGGTGGTTAAAGCCATTTCTGCAGTTCAAATAGGTTATGCTGCTGGCAGCATGGATTGTGGGAGGTTGTGAAACTTTTGGGGACCTGTACCTGGGGGAGAGGTGCATTGCATTCACGGAGGAACAGGAGCCATTTAGAGTGTGCCGAGGTTTTTTTTTTAAAGGTTTCCAAATTTACCAAGACCTCTAGTGACATCTGAACTGCTTTTCCATATACCCCAGTAGCTTCAGTAGTGCTAGTGGTGTGGACGGCTATGAGGTCTGCAAAGGGCTGGTCTACAGGCTATATGAAGCGTTAAAGTGGGATTCGCCAGATATGCTGATGGTCACAAGACTGTGCTAGGATGGTGACTTGGAGGAACCCTTGGCAGACAAGGACTGGATGAAGGCTTGTGCATTAGTGAGGGGAGTATTCTTCAATTCAGGTTATAGACTGGCACACTTCTTTTTTATTTTAATTTTTTTATTTTTAGTCCTCATTTTACAAAGAATGCTCATGGGTTTGGAGAATAAAGCCAGTTTAACCGAAAGACTGCAGACCACTATAAAGTGGAAAGGTAGAAAAAATACCCAGTCACTTTTCAAAGAAGAAATGGCTGAATCAGAGCCCCTGGTATTTATCTATCGCAGAATTTTTCAGTGAAAAAATCAAGGCTCCTCCTTATGTATAGGCCTTTCCCATCTAGCCTCAGCTAGTTTTCTGTCCTTTCGGCCAGGCGAGCAAATTTGTAATCATTTGACCGAAAAGGGAAGGACGTCATGCCATTAAAAAACCCACAGTGAAGAAAAAAAGAAAAAAACCAGAAACAATATAAAACCAGCCTAGGCGGAGGCAAAAAATATAAACCAACTATCCCACAGTTCCCAGAATCTTGTTTTTTTACCCTGTTTACTTACTCGGTCAAGAGTTGAAATGCGTTGGACTGAACTTATCCATTCTGATTTAGTGGGTGGGATAAGTACGACCCATTTAATACAAATTTCCCTTCGTGCCATGATAATTAGGACAAAAAGTAGTGCCTTCTGGTCTCTTGAAAAAACCTGATTTTCTGTATCATTTACAGATACCCCAAAAATGACTGTGGATATAGTTAGCCCCACGGTTCTACCCAAAATTTCAGAAATAACATTACTCACGAGATCCCAAAAGAGCTTGATCGAAGGACATTGCCTAAACATGTGTACCTCGTTTACTTTGATGTTACCACATTTCGGGCATTTCCTTGCCGCTCCGTTCCCCATTTTTGAAAGTTTCAAAGGTGTCCAGTAAGCCTTATGGACAGTAAAAAGATGGTTTCTTTTCAGAGGAGCAGCTTTCACACATGACCAAAGAGTAGACATGGATACTTGCCGGAGAGTGTCGAGTTCCTCATCCGGCATGCCCTTTTTCCAGCTCTCTGTATATGGGATCGCGTTATTATCTCCAATCTCAATCAGCCTCCAATTCCATGCTGCCACTTCCTTTCATGTTGATCTTGTCGGGATCAATTTTATTTCGTCCCCATTTCCTTCTAATTCATTTCTAATTGATTTTGACCAGCCGAGGATTTGCACATACTTAAGTCTTAAGATAGTGTTATTTGTTAAAGCAGAGAAACACTGCCATGGAATTAAGTCTTTCTCTACTATTAGCTCTCCCCATTTTACTATCCCGGCTCTATGCAAAGGTAGGACCAGAGTATCTTGCAGGCATGCCGGCGTACCTGGAGAGTCCCAAATTGGTGATTCTTGGGTGATTCTTGGTTGTAGTACAGTATACCAAATAGTGTCCTCACTTGAGCCCAGACTCTAAGGGCAGCAGTAAGAATTTTCAGCCTGAACTTTTTGTAGAATTTGGGGTGGCCAAATTTTAAAAGAAATGAGTCGGCTTGAGGATTATACGGCTTTGTTAAGGCTAGAAAAAGAGGTAAGTATGCCTGGGAGTTGTTGAGAAGTTGGCGAAATTTTTTGAGTTGGAAAGCACAGTAATAGAAGTATAGATCCGGTGTAGCTACGCCGCCATTAGACTTTTTCCTCCTACGTTTTCTCTGAGAAATTCTGGGATTCCTGCTTCCCCAAATAAATGAGGAGATAAGCCCTTGTGGTTTCTTAAACCAGACTTTAGGGAATTCTAGGGGAATGGTATCAAATAGAAAAGTGAACCTGGGTAAGATCGCCATTTTTAATAGGTTAGATCTACCTATAATGGACAGAGGGAGTTTCTCCCATACTTGCAATTGCTGTTTTACACTGGTCAATGTTTTCTTGGTTTAGTTGGGCTATCTTATCAATATCCTTTGTAATTTGAACCCAAGATATCTTATTTATATTTTTAGGAGCGTGCTCTTATAGGGGGAATTCCACAACATCAGTTCTGTTTTCTGTTGTTTTATAGAATAGCCAGATACCTTCCCGAAGTTTTCTAACTGAGCCCAGATTTCTGTCAGGATCATAAGATCATCTGCGTAGAGCCCTATCTTTTCCTCCCAACCCATACAGATGAAAGGTGGAATAGTTTGACATGATCTTAATTTGCATGCCAGGGACTCTATGTAAAGATTGAATAGAAGAGGCGATAGGGGGCAGCCTTGACTAGTCCCTCTGAAGATTTTAAATTGCCGTGTTAAGTTCCCGTTGACAAGTATCCTTGCCGAGTGATCTTTATATAGGGCTTTTACTGCTGCTACAAAACTTCCTCCCAAATTGAAGCGATTACTTACTTCTATTAAAAAGTGCCAACTGACCCCATCAAATGCTTTGGCAGCGTTGAAAGTTAATACTGCCAGTAGAGTCTGATATACATTTGCCAAATCTATCGCCCCTATAAGGTCTTGTGTTAGCTCTTTCAATTGCCTTCCTTTCACAAAACCCTTTTGATCAGGATGTATTATTAAGCATGCAACTTTATCAAGTCTTTTAGTGAGGATTTGGGTATAGATTTTGTGATCACTATTTAAAAGCGAGATGGGCCTATAAGATTCGCAGTTTTGTGGGTTTTTATTTGGCTTCAAAATTATAATAATTGTTGTCTCGTTCCATGATGTTGGTACTTCCTGCGCCTCCTGAAACAATGAGTTAAAGAGTTGACATAAAAAAGGTGCCAGTTCGTCTTTCAAAGCAATATATACTTAATTAGGGATGGCATCCGGGCCTGCAGCTTTCCCTTTTTTTAATGTTTTGATTACTTGTGTAATTTCTTCTATCGTAATCTGGTCGTTCAAGTTTTCCCTGTCCTTTACGGATACAGTGGGAAGTTGGTCATCTTTGAAAAAGGTTACCATCATCTCTTGAGATGGAATTAGGTCTTCAGAGAATAGGTCTGAGAAGAAGTTGACAAATTCGTCTTCAATATATATGTCTTCTTCTAAGACTCTCCCAGTGTTGGAGCATTTAGGGCTCTTCACGATATTTCTGACCATGTCCGATTTTGTTTTCTACTCCAGAAATTTTCCACACCCCTCTCCATATTCGTGATGGGCAAGTCTACTTGCCTCTCATTTCTTTTTATTTAAAGCCTCTAAGTAGTCTGTTAACTCATTTTTAGCCAGAGATGTTGTAAAATGGCAGGGTCAGTTGGTACTTGTTCTGCTATTAAGGATTTTTGAGCAATTTCGGTTTCTATTTTTCCAATATCTTCTTTTGATTTTTTATGATGTAGAACAGAGTGGGAAATTATTTGTCCCCTTAAAAAGGCTTTATATGAATCCCAAATAATGGGAAGAGCTGCTGAGTTTTTATTAAATATAAAAAACTCTTTTGTGGCCATTCTTAAGTTATCTATAATTAAGGGTTCAAGGAATATAACCTGATTCAGAGTCCATCTACGGGGGGGTAGAATGCTGTGATATTGTAATTTCTAATGAGATGGCAGAATGGGTGCACAGTCAAAATATCGAGTCCCTGATGTCGACTTGCAGTAATATCGAGTTCCAAATATCGAAGGTAAGAAATGTCGATGTTGTAAATATCCTAGTAAAAAATATCATTTTTATCTATTGTTTATAATATCGAGTCAAGTAATGTCAAGATAAGAAATATTGATATATAAAATATCGAAATGTCAAAAAGATGAGAAGTGTGGCTCAGGGGTTAGAGGCGGCAGACCCGGAAGCTGAGATTGGCCCTGGACCAGGGTTCAATTCCCCGCCCCGACGGGGGTTGGGCTCAATAATTCCACGGACTCGATAATTCTCACTCCGGTGCCTACTCGACTCACGGGTTCACACTCTGCGACTCTGGGCAATAGCTTGCTTAATCTCCACAACGGCCCCTCGCGGCGGGATGCCTGGCTTTCACCTTGTGGATACCCTGCCGGGGTATCTCACAGGGGAATACCAGGACGGGTTCCCTAAGCAAGCGCATAGATGCCTGCGATGTGGGCGATTTGCGCTATATAAATACATGTACATTTACATTTACATTTAAAATTAGAAATGTTTAATTGTTTAGCAATCATTTTTATAATACTTTTAAGAAGTTTAGTAATGTTTTACACATTTTTAGGAGCGGGATGTTGGGTTTATAGGGGATAAGGGTGGGGAGTTTTTTTAAAATACATATTTAGAATTTAATTTTTGTTAAATTAATTAAATTGAAATAGGAATTGGAAATTAGAAATTTTAAATTAATTTAAATATTTAGGAGCGGGATGTTGGGTCTATAGGGGATAAGGGTGGGGAGTATTTTAAAAATAAGTAAATGATGGAAAATGTTTTAAAAAGTTTAGAAAATTGAAATATATTTTTTAAATGTAAAATTTTTATTTTATTTTAAAATTTTAGGAGCGGGATGTTGGGTTTATAGGGGCTAAGGGTGGGGAGTGTTTTAAAAATATTAAAATTATGGAAAATGTCTTTAAAAAATTTAGAAAAATGAAATATTTATTTGAAATTTGAATTTTTTAATAAAATTAAAACATTTAAGAGCGGGATGTTGAGTTTGTAGGGGATAAGGGTGGGGAGTGTTTTAAAAATATTTTAATTAAATAGAAATGTATTTAAATTTTAATAAATTGAAATAGGAATTTGAAATTTCAATTTTAAAATTTAATTTCAAATTTTAAGAGCTGGATGTTGGGTTTATAGGGAATAAGGGGTGGGGAGTGTTTAAAATTTTTTAAATTAGAAATAATTTAATCAAATTTCAAACAAAATGATGTTTAATTTAAATATGTTACATTTGTTTTTAAATTTTATGAGTGTGATGTTGATTTTATAGGGGATAAGGGTGGTGAGTATAAATATTAAATGTTTTATTTAGAGAAATATTTTAATTATTCAATGTATAATTATTATTTCTAATTTTTACTAGATTTTGATGTTATGATTATGTGTTTTTTGTTTTACAATATAACAAAAATCATAACAAAATAGTTAAATTAATTAAATTAATTTATAAAATACATTAATATAATAATACATAATTATTCTCTATCATTTTAATTTGTATTTAAAAATTAAATAGGTTCAGTGTCCAGCATCTACCCTAATTAAATAGATATTGGAGTTTGAATAGTAAATTAAATAGGTTTAGTGTCCAGCACCTGCCTCAATTAAATGAATTTTTCAGTTGGAATAGTAAATTAAATAGGTTTAATGTCGAGCATCTACCCCAATTAAATGTAGGTTTTAATTGGAATAGTAAAATAATAGGTTTAGTTTTCAGCATCTACCTCAATTAAATGTAGATTGGAGTTGGAATAGTATATTAAATGGGTTCATTGTCCAGCACCTACCTTAATTAAATGTAGATTTGAGTTGGAATAGTAAATTAAATAGGTTCAGTGTCCAGCACCTACCCTAATTAAATGTAGATTGGAGTTGGAATAGTAAATTAAATAGGTTCAGTGTCCAGCACCTACCCTAATTAAATGTAGATTGGAGTAGGAATAGTAAATTAAATAGCTTCAGTGTCCAGCACCTACCATAATTAAATGTAGATTGGAGTTGGAATAGTAATTTAAATAGGTTCAGTGTCCAGCACCTACCCTAATTAAATTTAGATTGGAGTCGGAATATTAAATGAAATAGGTTTAGTGTCCAGCACCTACCCTAATTATATGTACATTGGAGTTAGAATAGTAAATTAAATAGGTCCATTGTCCAGCACCTACCCTAATTAAATGTAGATTCGAGTTGGAATAGTAAATGAAATAGGTTCAGTGTCCAGCACCTATCCTAATTAAATGTAGATTGGAGTTTTAATAGTAAATGAATTAGGTTTAGTGTCCAGCACCTACATTAATTAAATGTAGATTGGAGTTGGAATAGTAAATTAATTAGGTTCAGTGTCCAGCACCTACCCTAATTAAATGTAGATTGGAGTTGGAATAGTAAATTAAATAGGTTTAATGTCCAGCACCTACCCCAATTAAATATAGATTTTAATTGAAATAGTAAATTATATAGGTTAAGTGTTCAGCGTCTACCTCAATTAAATGTAGATTGGAGTTGGAATAGTAAATTAAATGGGTTCAGTGTCCAGCACCTACCTTAATTAAATGTAGATTTTAATTGGAATAGTAAATTAAATAGGTTTAGTGTTCAGCGTCTACCTAAATTACATGTAGATTGGAGTTGGAATAGTAAATTAAATGGGTTCAGTGTCCAGCACCTACCTTAATTAAATGTAGATTGGAGTTGGAATAGTAAATTAAATAGGTTCAGTGTCCAGCACCTACCCTAATTAAATGTAGATTGGAGTTGGAATAGTAAATTAAATAGGTTCAGTGTCCAGCACCTACCCTAATTAAATGTAGATTGGAGTTGGAATAGTAAATTAACTAGGTTCATGGTCCAGCACCTACTCTAATTACATGTAGATTGGAGTAGGAATAGTAAATTAAATAGGTTCAGTGTCCAGCACCTACCCTAATTAAATGTAGATTGGAGTTGGAATAGTAAATTAAATAGGTTCATGGTCCAGCACCTACTGTAATTACATGTAGATTGGAGTAGGAATAGTAAATTAAATAGGTTCAGGGTCCAGCACCTACCCTAATTAAATGTAGATTGGAGTTGGAATAGTAAATTAAATAGGTTCAGTGTCCAGCACCTACCCTAATAAATGTAGATTGGAGTTGGAATAGTACATGATATAGGTTTAGTGTCCAGCACCTACCCTAATTAGATGTACATTTGAGTTGGAATAGTAAATTAAATAGGTTCATTGTCCAGCACCTACCCTAATTAAATGTAGATTGGAGTTGGAATAGTAAATTAAATAGGTTCAGTGTCCAGCACCTACCCTAATTAAATGTAGATTAGAGTAGTAATAGTAAATTAAATAGGTTCAGTGTCCTGCACCTACCCTAATTAAATGTAGATTGGAGTTGGAATAGTAAACTAAATAGGTTTCGAGTACAGCACCTACCCCAATTAAATGTAGTTTTAGTTGCAATAGAAAAATAAATAGATTAAGTGTCCAGCGTCTACCTTAATTAAATGTAGATTGGAGTTGGAATAGTAAATTAAATGGGTTAAGTGTCCATGACCTACCTTAATTAAGTGTAGATAGGAGTTGGAATAGTAAATTAAATAGGTTCAGTGTCCAGCACCTACCCTAATTAAATGTAGATTGGAGGCGAAATAGTAAATTAAATAGGTTCAGTGTCCAGCACCTACCCTAATTAAAAGTAGATTTGAGTTGGAATAGTAAATTAAATAGGTTTAGTGTCCAGTATCTACCCCAATTAAATGTAGGTTTTTGTTGGAATAGTAAATTTAATAGGTTTAGTGTATAGTATTTACCCACATTGAATTTACATTGGAGTTGGATTAGTAAATATATTCTGTTCAGTGTCCAGCATCTACCCTAATTAAATAGATATTGGAGTTTGAATAGTAAATTAAATAGGTTTAGTGTCCAGCACCTGCCTCAATTAAATGAAGTTTTCAGTTGGAATAGTAAATTAAATAGGTTTAATGTCGAGCATCTACCCCAATTAAATGTAGGTTTTAATTGGAATAGTAAAATAATAGGTTTAGTTTTCAGCATCTACCTCAATTAAATGTAGATTGGAGTTGGAATAGTATATTAAATGGGTTCATTGTCCAGCACCTACCTTAATTAAATGTAGATTTGAGTTGGAATAGTAAATTAAATAGGTTCAGTGTCCAGCACCTACCCTAATTAAATGTAGATTGGAGTTGGAATAGTAAATTAAATAGGTTCAGTGTCCAGCACCTACCCTAATTAAATGTAGATTGGAGTAGGAATAGTAAATTAAATAGCTTCAGTGTCCAGCACCTACCATAATTAAATGTAGATTGGAGTTGGAATAGTAATTTAAATAGGTTCAGTGTCCAGCACCTACCCTAATTAAATTTAGATTGGAGTCGGAATATTAAATGAAATAGGTTTAGTGTCCAGCACCTACCCTAATTATATGTACATTGGAGTTAGAATAGTAAATTAAATAGGTCCATTGTCCAGCACCTACCCTAATTAAATGTAGATTCGAGTTGGAATAGTAAATGAAATAGGTTCAGTGTCCAGCACCTATCCTAATTAAATGTAGATTGGAGTTTTAATAGTAAATGAATTAGGTTTAGTGTCCAGCACCTACATTAATTAAATGTAGATTGGAGTTGGAATAGTAAATTAATTAGGTTCAGTGTCCAGCACCTACCCTAATTAAATGTAGATTGGAGTTGGAATAGTAAATTAAATAGGTTTAATGTCCAGCACCTACCCCAATTAAATATAGATTTTAATTGAAATAGTAAATTATATAGGTTAAGTGTTCAGCGTCTACCTCAATTAAATGTAGATTGGAGTTGGAATAGTAAATTAAATGGGTTCAGTGTCCAGCACCTACCTTAATTAAATGTAGATTTTAATTGGAATAGTAAATTAAATAGGTTTAGTGTTCAGCGTCTACCTAAATTACATGTAGATTGGAGTTGGAATAGTAAATTAAATGGGTTCAGTGTCCAGCACCTACCTTAATTAAATGTAGATTGGAGTTGGAATAGTAAATTAAATAGGTTCAGTGTCCAGCACCTACCCTAATTAAATGTAGATTGGAGTTGGAATAGTAAATTAAATAGGTTCAGTGTCCAGCACCTACCCTAATTAAATGTAGATTGGAGTTGGAATAGTAAATTAACTAGGTTCATGGTGCAGCACCTACTCTAATTACATGTAGATTGGAGTAGGAATAGTAAATTAAATAGGTTCAGTGTCCAGCACCTACCCTAATTAAATGTAGATTGGAGTTGGAATAGTAAATTAAATAGGTTCATGGTCCAGCACCTACTGTAATTACATGTAGATTGGAGTAGGAATAGTAAATTAAATAGGTTCAGGGTCCAGCACCTACCCTAATTAAATGTAGATTGGAGTTGGAATAGTAAATTAAATAGGTTCAGTGTCCAGCACCTACCCTAATAAATGTAGATTGGAGTTGGAATAGTACATGATATAGGTTTAGTGTCCAGCACCTACCCTAATTAGATGTACATTTGAGTTGGAATAGTAAATTAAATAGGTTCATTGTCCAGCACCTACCCTAATTAAATGTAGATTGGAGTTGGAATAGTAAATTAAATAGGTTCAGTGTCCAGCACCTACCCTAATTAAATGTAGATTAGAGTAGTAATAGTAAATTAAATAGGTTCAGTGTCCTGCACCTACCCTAATTAAATGTAGATTGGAGTTGGAATAGTAAACTAAATAGGTTTCGAGTACAGCACCTACCCCAATTAAATGTAGTTTTAGTTGCAATAGAAAAATAAATAGATTAAGTGTCCAGCGTCTACCTTAATTAAATGTAGATTGGAGTTGGAATAGTAAATTAAATGGGTTAAGTGTCCATGACCTACCTTAATTAAGTGTAGATAGGAGTTGGAATAGTAAATTAAATAGGTTCAGTGTCCAGCACCTACCCTAATTAAATGTAGATTGGAGGCGAAATAGTAAATTAAATAGGTTCAGTGTCCAGCACCTACCCTAATTAAAAGTAGATTTGAGTTGGAATAGTAAATTAAATAGGTTTAGTGTCCAGTATCTACCCCAATTAAATGTAGGTTTTTGTTGGAATAGTAAATTTAATAGGTTTAGTGTATAGTATTTACCCACATTGAATTTACATTGGAGTTGGATTAGTAAATATATTCTGTTCAGTGTCCAGCATCTACCCTAATTAAATAGATATTGGAGTTTGAATAGTAAATTAAATAGGTTTAGTGTCCAGCACCTGCCTCAATTAAATGAAGTTTTCAGTTGGAATAGTAAATTAAATAGGTTTAATGTCGAGCATCTACCCCAATTAAATGTAGGTTTTAATTGGAATAGTAAAATAATAGGTTTAGTTTTCAGCATCTACCTCAATTAAATGTAGATTGGAGTTGGAATAGTATATTAAATGGGTTCATTGTCCAGCACCTACCTTAATTAAATGTAGATTGGAGTTGGAATAGTAAATTAAATAGGTTCAGTGTCCAGCACCTACCCTAATTAAATGTAGATTGGAGTTGGAATAGTAAATTAAATAGGTTCAGTGTCCAGCACCTACCCTAATTAAATGTAGATTGGAGTAGGAATAGTAAATTAAATAGCTTCAGTGTCCAGCACCTACCATAATTAAATGTAGATTGGAGTTGGAATAGTAATTTAAATAGGTTCAGTGTCCAGCACCTACCCTAATTAAATTTAGATTGGAGTCGGAATATTAAATGAAATAGGTTTAGTGTCCAGCACCTACCCTAATTATATGTACATTGGAGTTAGAATAGTAAATTAAATAGGTCCATTGTCCAGCACCTACCCTAATTAAATGTAGATTCGAGTTGGAATAGTAAATGAAATAGGTTCAGTGTCCAGCACCTATCCTAATTAAATGTAGATTGGAGTTTTAATAGTAAATGAATTAGGTTTAGTGTCCAGCACCTACATTAATTAAATGTAGATTGGAGTTGGAATAGTAAATTAATTAGGTTCAGTGTCCAGCACCTACCCTAATTAAATGTAGATTGGAGTTGGAATAGTAAATTAAATAGGTTTAATGTCCAGCACCTACCCCAATTAAATATAGATTTTAATTGAAATAGTAAATTATATAGGTTAAGTGTTCAGCGTCTACCTCAATTAAATGTAGATTGGAGTTGGAATAGTAAATTAAATGGGTTCAGTGTCCAGCACCTACCTTAATTAAATGTAGATTTTAATTGGAATAGTAAATTAAATAGGTTTAGTGTTCAGCGTCTACCTAAATTACATGTAGATTGGAGTTGGAATAGTAAATTAAATGGGTTCAGTGTCCAGCACCTACCTTAATTAAATGTAGATTGGAGTTGGAATAGTAAATTAAATAGGTTCAGTGTCCAGCACCTACCCTAATTAAATGTAGATTGGAGTTGGAATAGTAAATTAAATAGGTTCAGTGTCCAGCACCTACCCTAATTAAATGTAGATTGGAGTTGGAATAGTAAATTAACTAGGTTCATGGTCCAGCACCTACTCTAATTACATGTAGATTGGAGTAGGAATAGTAAATTAAATAGGTTCAGTGTCCAGCACCTACCCTAATTAAATGTAGATTGGAGTTGGAATAGTAAATTAAATAGGTTCATGGTCCAGCACCTACTGTAATTACATGTAGATTGGAGTAGGAATAGTAAATTAAATAGGTTCAGGGTCCAGCACCTACCCTAATTAAATGTAGATTGGAGTTGGAATAGTAAATTAAATAGGTTCAGTGTCCAGCACCTACCCTAATAAATGTAGATTGGAGTTGGAATAGTACATGATATAGGTTTAGTGTCCAGCACCTACCCTAATTAGATGTACATTTGAGTTGGAATAGTAAATTAAATAGGTTCATTGTCCAGCACCTACCCTAATTAAATGTAGATTGGAGTTGGAATAGTAAATTAAATAGGTTCAGTGTCCAGCACCTACCCTAATTAAATGTAGATTAGAGTAGTAATAGTAAATTAAATAGGTTCAGTGTCCTGCACCTACCCTAATTAAATGTAGATTGGAGTTGGAATAGTAAACTAAATAGGTTTCGAGTACAGCACCTACCCCAATTAAATGTAGTTTTAGTTGCAATAGAAAAATAAATAGATTAAGTGTCCAGCGTCTACCTTAATTAAATGTAGATTGGAGTTGGAATAGTAAATTAAATGGGTTAAGTGTCCATGACCTACCTTAATTAAGTGTAGATAGGAGTTGGAATAGTAAATTAAATAGGTTCAGTGTCCAGCACCTACCCTAATTAAATGTAGATTGGAGTTGGAATATTAAATTAAATAGGTTCAGTGTCCAGCACCTACCCTAATTAAATGTACATTGGAGTTGGAATAGTAATTTAAATAGTTTTACCTACCCTAATTAAATGTAGATTGGAGTTGGAATAGTAAATTAAATAGGTTTAGTCTCAGCATCTACTCTAATTAAATGTAGATTGGAGTTGGAATAGTAAATTAAATAGGTTCCTTGTCCAGCACCTACCCTATTTAAATGTAGATTGGAGGCGAAATAGTAAATTAAATAGGTTCAGTGTCCAGCACCTACCCTAATTAAAAGTAGATTTGAGTTGGAATAGTAAATTAAATAGGTTTAGTGTCCAGTATCTACCCCAATTAAATGTAGGTTTTTGTTGGAATAGTAAATTTAATAGGTTTAGTGTATAGTATTTACCCACATTGAATTTACATTGGAGTTGGATTAGTAAATATATTCTGTTCAGCGTCCAGCACCTACCTCAATTAAATGTAGATTCATGTGTGAATAGTAAATTTACAAAAATATTTTAGTATACTTCTTTACATTTTTTAATATCTATATCTATAAAGTTTTTTGTAAACAGTTTTTTATATATTGGTAGTAATATTTTATATTAGGTAGTAGACAAAAATTACACCGTTTTTGAAAAATACTTTTTTTTATTTGTTCAAATAGTACATAAATCAAACAATACATTTTTTATTAATGAATGTATACAATTTTAACAAATAAATATAAGTAAATTGTAAATAAATTATTGAGTTTTTGTATAGTTGTTGAGTAAAGTACATTTTAGGTATATATAAACAATATAGTAAATGAAAATATATTGAATATTACAATATATATAGTGCATACAGTTGGAATTTTTTTTACATTTAAAATTGTTATTACTGTACATGTTATAAAATGTTTAACATATAAATGTGGTGTTCAAATTATGTTATACATGTTGATATATTTTTCAAAAACAACATTGATATTATATACATCTTTTATAACATTTTTGAATTATAATATCTGTTAAATGTTTTAATTATATTAATAATAATTTTTGATTATTAATATTAATACATTTAAAATGTTTGTAATTTTTTTTAATAAATACATACAAATTATACATTTTGTTTCAGAATTTTTAACAGAACATTTTTTCATAATTATAACATTAAATATTAAACTGTAATAATATTTAATGTTATATTTTTAAATATATGAATATAATAATATATCTTTTTTTAAAACATACATAAATTGCATACATTTGGAAAAATAATGTAATAAAGTTTTACTAAATTTTTAAATGTTAAATACATTTGTTTGACATTTATTTAACTATTTCCGTGGTAATATTATTATTTGGGTCTTTTATTTTGTAACCGCTCTTAGTCTTTTTGTGTCATTTTTGAAGATTCAAGCTCGCGGTTGGAAGCTACTTCGTGTCTGAGAAGCTAAGAGTTCTATTCTTTAAATTCTAACTTTTTTAAGTAAGTTTGGAAGGTAGTAGTTTTTTATTTAGGGGTTGTGGACTTCTATATTAGGATTTAGATTGTATGTAGTTGGTTATGTACGTTTTTATGTTTTCTCTGCGTTTTTTCGATTTACGGCCTTGGAGTTATTGTGTTTGTGGCTGTTTATTTAGTTTTGGTTTTAAATATGTATGTAATGGTGATTATTACCGTATGGTTGTAAGTTTTTTGTGCGTGGGAATGTTTATTTTTCTGTTCTAGGTTTTTGGATACGTTTTCGGTTTCAAAGCTTTTACGTTTTTTTTTTTAAAGGAAGTGTGTTTCAGTTGTTTCAACTGATATGTATTTTACACTTCCTTTATTTTTCGGGTTTCCTGGAGCGTTTCTTATTATTTTTAAACTTTTTCGTGTTTTTGATGGATTCTGAATTATCTATTTACGTGGATGTTGGATGGATTTTGCACAGTTGTATTTTTTCATTTTATTGGGGTATTTTTTTTATCCTGTGCATTTATTACTACCTGGATTATTATGGATATTTGGATTTGCTATTTACTTTGCTGTGAAAGGTAAGTGATTTTATATTAATATTTTTGTGGGTTGGGAAATGTTCAATTTTTATACCGTTTTTGTTTAGTTAGATATTTCTTTTATCTACATATTTTTAAATATTTCTATTTATTAGACAAAATAAATATGTAAAAATTGGTTAAGGAAATGTGCTTGTTTATATTTCAGGCATTTTTAGGATTTATTTCATTTTATATGGTTAGTATTTTCAGTTTAGTGTTTTGGCAATCATTTTCAAGTATTCTAGTCCTCTTGTTGTAGGATAAAGTTGTACTTGTTGTTGTAAATATTGGTACATTTGGGCAGTTTGTCTTGATAGTTTAGGTTTTAATTGTAAGACAGATTGCTCCATTCTTAATTCTTGAAAACTTTGTTCTTTTTGTATTGCTATTAGGAGTTTATGTAGTGTAGGAGTTGTTCGGCCAGTTGAAGATAGGAAGGCATTATGCCAACCTTCCACTGCGTTGTTTGTTTTGGCTTCTTGGTTTAGGGTTGGTAGATATACATTCCACCAAGGTATTAGGAATTTTGGTTGGCGTCTGTGGCCTGACCTGTGTAGTCTCCCCACCCAGGTGTCCTCGAAATAATCGAGAAGTGGAGCTAGTTTTTGTTCATTTTTTGTATAGAAAGGACTTTCTATTAAAAGGTTATAGTGCTCAGCCACATCGGTGATTGGCACGTATGCTAGGGCTATTAGGTGTTTTATTTGGTATGCAAATGTAATATTGGTTGCATATTTAACACTAAGGGGCCGATTCCGATCTGGAAAAAAGTCCGCCGTACGATTCGTATTCGTAGCCGAATCCGTATGAATGGGAAACTACCGTGCGACCTGCGTAGTACGATCCATTTCTACCATTTTCCGTACGAATCTCATCGCACCGTACAAACCGCAGTCGAACACCCGTACGAATTAGCATCGGAAATCCTACCGTACGATTTGTAAACATGGCGTTCAACCACACTAGTACGATCCGGTTCGGAAAGCCTGTACGCGATTTGTACGGCCCTAAGTAGTCGGCATTGAAGAATGATTCGAACGGAAATCATCGCCTCACAGCAAGCGGCATCAACACATACCACCCGTCTACCGCTCAAAGAAGCGTACGCGACCCCCCCACCCGCCAACGGCTCGTTCAAGTCACCCGCACGCACGCACAAATACGACACGCACACCCCCCTCAAGTGACCGCGAACCCCTGCAACCGCCAACGGCCCGTACAAGTCACCCGCACGCACAAATACAACATGCACACCCCTCCTCAAGCGACGTGAACCCCCAAACCCTTAACGGCCAGAACAAGTCACCCGCATGCACAAATACGACACGCACACACCCTGATCAAGCCTACGCAAACCCCCCCACCTGAACGGCCCTTACAAGTCACCCGCACGCACAAATACGACACGCACACCCCCCTCAAGTGACCGCGAACCTCTACACCCGCCAACGGCCCGTACAAGTCACCCGCACACACAAATACGACACGCGCACACCCCTCAAGCGACTGCGAACCCCCACACCCCCACCGGCCCGTACAAGACACCCGCACGCACAAATACGACACGCACACCCCTCCTCAAGTGACCGCGAACCCCCACACCCGCCAACGGCCCGTACAAGTCACCCGCACGCACATATACGACACGCACACCCCCTCAAGCGACCGCGAACCCCCACACCCCCAACGGCCCGTACAAGTCACCTGCATGCACAAATACGACATGCACACCCCCCCTCAAGCGACCGCGAATGGCCCGTACAAGTCACCCGCATGCAAAAATACGACATGCACCCCCCTCAAGCGACCGCAACCCCCCACACCGGCCAACAGCCCGTACAAGTCACCCGCACGCATAAATACGACACGCACACCCCCCCTCAAGCGAACGCGAACCCCCACACCCCAAACGGCCCATACAAGTCACCCGCACGCACTAATATGACACGCACACCCCCCTCAAGCGACCGCCAACCCCCCTACACCCCCAACGGAAATCCTACCGTACGATTTGTGAACATGGCGTTCAACCACACTAGTACGATCCGGTTCGGAAAGCCTGTACGCGATTTGTACGGCCCTTAGTAGTCGCGCATGAAGAATGATTCGTACGGAAATCATCGCCTCACAGCAAGCGGCATCAACACATACCACCTGTCTACCACTCAATGAAGTGTACGCAACCCCCCACCCGCCAACGGCCGTATAAGTCACCCGCATGCACAAATACGACAAGCACACCCCCCTCAAGCAACCGCAAACCCCTACACCCGCCAACGGCCCGTACTAGTCACCCGCACGCACAAATATGACACGCAAGTCAAGTCAAGTCAAGTCAGATAATTTATATAGCGCACTACATACCCAGAGGGTCTCAAGGCGCTAAGGAGGGGAGGAGGATTACTTGTCAAATATCCACGTTTTAAGTTGCTTTCTGAATGCTAGGTGGTTCTGGGTAAGGCGGAGGTAAGTGGGGAGTGAGTTCCATGTTTTAGCGGCCAGGTATGAGAAGGATCTGCCTCCCATGGTGGTCTTGTTGATGCGAGGAACAGTGGCGAGGGCTTGGCTGGAAGAACGTAGTTGGCGGGAGGGGGTGTAGAAGGACAGTCGTGAGTTAAGGCATTCTGGTCCGATGTCGTAGAGTGATTTGTGAGCGTGGGTTAGCAGTCGGAAAGTGATTCTCTTATTGACGGGTAGCCAGTGGAGGTCTTTCAGGTGACCAGAGATGTGTTCGTTGCGTGGGATGTCTAATATGATTCTGGCTGAGGCGTTTTGGATTCGTTGGAGTTTCTTCTGGAGTTTAGCGGTAGTACCTGCGTAGAGGGTGTTTCCGTAGTCCAGTCGGCTCGTGACCAGAGCATGGGTGACTGTTTTCCTGGTTTCGGTGGGGATCCAGCGAAATGTTTTTTTGAGCATGCGAAGAATGTTGAAACAGGATGAGGATACGGCGCTGACTTGTCTGTTCATTGAAAGTGAAGAATCCAGGATAACGCCTAGGTTCCGTGCGTGGTCTGTCGGGATGGGTGCTTTTCCAAGGGCTTCCGGCCACCAAGAGTCGTCCCATGCAGAGGGGGATGTACCTAGGATGAGGACTTCTGTTTTATCTGAGTTCAGTTTCAGACGGCTGTGTTTCATCCATTCAGCAACTTCTTTCATTCCTTCGTGTAGGTTAGTTTTGGCGGTGCTGGGGTCCTTGGTGAGAGAAAGGATTACTTGAGTGTCATCCGCGTAGGAGATGATGTTGAGGTTGTGTTGGCGGGCGATGGTCGCGAGGGGGCTCATGTATACGTTGAAGAGGGTGGGGCTGAGTGAGGATCCTTGTGGTACGCCACAGATGACCTCGGTGGCCTTGGACTTGAATGGTGGAAGGGGGACTCTCTGGGTTCTTCCGGTGAGGAACGAGGTGATCCATTCAAGTGCATTTCCTTGTATTCCGATGTTATTGAGGCGTTGTAAAAGGGTGCTGTGGCAGACTGTATCGAATGCTGCGGAGAGGTCGAGGAGGATGAGGGCGACTGTGTCTCCATTGTCCAGTAGAGTTCGAATGTCGTCTGTTGCTGCGATGAGGGCGGTCTCGGTGCTGTGTTTTGCTCGGAAGCCAGATTGTGAGGAGTCGAGGGATTTGTTGGCTTCGAGGAAAGCGGCGAGCTGGTTGTTGACAGCTTTCTCGATTACTTTGGCCGGAAATGGAAGGAGCGAAATGGGTCGGTAATTTTTGAGTTCGGTGGGGTCCACTGTGGGTTTTTTCAGAAGGGTGGTGAGTTCAGCGTGTTTCCAGTTTTCCAGGAAGGTGGCGGAGTTGAAGGAGCAGTTGATGACGTCTCGGAGTTGCGGTGCTATGACGGAGTCTGCTTTGTTGAAGATGTGGTGAGGACATGGGTCTGTGGGGGATCCTGAGTGGATGGAGTTCATCAGGCGGATGGTGTCCTCAGTGGAGATTGGGTTCCAGTCGTTAAGGGTGTTCGCGGGGGGAGAGTTTTCAGCATGTGGTTGGGTGGGTTAGACTCCGGGTTGGTTTTCGAAGCTGTTGTGGATGTCTGCAATCTTGTTGTGGAAGAATGAGGCTAGGGAGTCGCAGAGGGCTTGAGAGGGGGTGATGTCGTTGGAGTTGGCCGAGGGATTGGAAAACTCCTTGACGATGTTGAAAAGTTCCTTGCTGTTGTGGGCGTTGTTGTCAAGTCGATCCTTGAATGCTGTTTTCTTGGCCTTTCGGATTAGTTGGTGGTGAGTGCGGGTGGCGTTTTTGAAGGCGTCCTTGGTGCTGGTGGTTGGGTCTTTTTTCCAAGCTTTTTCAAGGGTGCAGCAGAGTTTCTTGGACTTCTTGAGATCATCATTGAACCATGAGGCCTTCTTGTTGCCAGGTTTGCTTTGACGTTTTTTCAGTGGTGCTAAGGTGTCGGCGGTGTTGGATAACCATAGGGTGAAGTTGGCGGCGGCTAGGTTTGGGTCCGAGGAGTGGGCTGGGGTGTTTAGAAGGAGCGATGAGGAGATCTGGTCGGTGGTGATTTTGTTCCAGTTTCTTTGCAGAGTTGGTTGGAGGTGGTTGGTGGGTTTGGGCTTGTTGTAGGAGAAGTGAACGCAGCTGTGGTCAGTCCAGAGGAGATCCGTAGTGTGGCTGAAGGAGACATGGTTGCTGGAGGTGAAGATGGGGTCGAGTGTGTGACCTGCGATGTGGGTGGGGGAAGTGACCAGTTGTTTAAGTCCGAGGTTGGCGAGGTTGTCCAAGAGGGTGGTGGTGTTGCGGTCTTTGATCTTTTCAAGGTGAAAGTTGAGGTCTCCCAGAAGGATGTATTCTTTGGAGGGGAGCGCGTGTGGAGTGATGAAGTCCGTGATGTCTTCACTGAATTTTGCGCGGGGTCCTGGTGGTCTGTAGAGGAGGGTGCCTCTGAGTGTGGTCTTGGGGTCGATGTGGATCTGGAAGTGAAGGTGTTCGGAGTTGGCGAGGTTGGCGTCAGAGCTGGTTGAGATGCGGATTGATTTCTTATGGAGGATAGCTATTCCTCCTCCTGTGTGGCTGGTACGGTCTTTGGGAGTGATCTTATAGTCTTCAGGGATGGCAATGGTGATGTCTGGTGCGGAGGAAGCGTTCATCCATGTTTCCGTTAGGAAGGCGACGTCTGGAGAAATGGTGTCTAGTAGATTCCATAGGTCAATGGCGTGTCTGTGGACCGAGCGGGTGTTGAGAAGGATGCATTGTAGGTGGTTGGGGTCGGGAGTCTGTGGTGTGGTCGTAGCGGAGATGTTGTCGGTGCCGCTGAATTTGCAGGAGTAGCAGGAGAAAGGTCCATGGGTTTGTCCAGGAGCGGCTTGGACGCAGTTGGGGGCGCGGCCGGGGTTAAGGGCTAGGAGGGTGGCGGCATCGTAGGTAATGCGGGAGGGCTGGGCAGTGCTAGGGCCAGGGGGACTGGCGCTGGGCGCGGTCCAGGCGCGGACGGGCGTAGACGGGCTTACCTTTGGCGCACCTTCGGCGCGGATTGGGCGCGGTCGCTGCGCGTGGACGCTGCGCGCGGGAAGAACTGTCATATATGGATAGTGGAGGGGGAGGGGCGAGGGCGGCTCCGGTGGGAGGCGTGGTGGGCTCAGGGGAACACAACAACAGCAGGATCAAAACGGAGGGGAGGGCAGAGCAGGGCGCCGGGGGATATCACACACAACAATGCACAGAATCAAGCAAAGCAATGTAAGCGCTGTGGAATAATGGCGCTATGAAATTACGAAGCTTACTAACAATGGCGCTATGAAAATTACAGAACTTGGTCACAATGCAACAATACGATACCACGATGCAAAGAGCAGCGAGGGGAGCGATCACTCAAGGTGGAAGCGGCGAGTGAATCACAGCGCTGCGAGGTTGGGGAATGCTCTTGAATGCTTGTGGGAGGGCGGCTCAGCTGGGAGGCGTGGCGGGCTCAGGGGAACACAACAACAGCAGGATCAAAATGGAGGGGAGGGCAGAGCAGGGCGCCGGGGGATATCACACACAACAATGCGCAGAATCAAGCAAAGCAATGTAAGCGCTGTGGAATAATGGCGCTATGAAATTACGAAGCTTACTAACAATGGCGCTATGAAAATTACAGAACTTGGTCACAATGCAACAATACGATACCACGATGCAAAGAGCAGCGAGGGGAGCGATCACTCAAGGCGGAAGCGGCGAGTGAATCACAGCGCTGCGAGGTTGGGGAATGCTCTTGAATGCTTGTGGGAGGGCGGCTCAGCTGGGAGGCGTGGCGGGCTCAGGGGAACACAACAACAGCAGGATCAAAATGGAGGGGAGGGCAGAGCAGGGCGCCGGGGGATATCACACACAACAATGCGCAGAATCAAGCAAAGCAATGTAAGCGCTGTGGAATAATGGCGCTATGAAATTACGAAGCTTACTAACAATGGCGCTATGAAAATTACAGAACTTGGTCACAATGCAACAATACGATACCACGATGCAAAGAGCAGCGAGGGGAGCGATCACTCAAGGCGGAAGCGGCGAGTGAATCACAGCGCTGCGAGGTTGGGGAATGCTCTTGAATGCTTGTGGGAGGGCGGCTCAGCTGGGAGGCGTGGCGGGCTCAGGGGAACACAACAGCAGCAGGATCAAAATGGAGGGGAGGGCAGAGCAGGGCGCCGGGGGATATCACACACAACAATGCGCAGAATCAAGCAAAGCAATGTAAGCGCTGTGGAATAATGGCGCTATGAAATTACGAAGCTTACTAACAATGGCGCTATGAAAATTACAGAACTTGGTCACAATGCAACAATACGATACCACGATGCAAAGAGCAGCGAGGGGAGCGATCACTCAAGGCGGAAGCGGCGAGTGAATCACAGCGCTGCGAGGTTGGGGAATGCTCTTGAATGCTTGTGGGAGGGCGGCTCAGCTGGGAGGCGTGGCGGGCTCAGGGGAACACAACAACAGCAGGATCAAAATGGAGGGGAGGGCAGAGCAGGGCGCCGGGGGATATCACACACAACAATGCGCAGAATCAAGCAAAGCAATGTAAGCGCTGTGGAATAATGGCGCTATGAAATTACGAAGCTTACTAACAATGGCGCTATGAAAATTACAGAACTTGGTCACAATGCAACAATACGATACCACGATGCAAAGAGCAGCGAGGGGAGCGATCACTCAAGGCGGAAGCGGCGAGTGAATCACAGCGCTGCGAGGTTGGGGAATGCTCTTGAATGCTTGTGGGAGGGCGGCTCAGCTGGGAGGCGTGGCGGGCTCAGGGGAACACAACAACAGCAGGATCAAAATGGAGGGGAGGGCAGAGCAGGGCGCCGGGGGATATCACACACAACAATGCGCAGAATCAAGCAAAGCAATGTAAGCGCTGTGGAATAATGGCGCTATGAAATTACGAAGCTTACTAACAATGGCGCTATGAAAATTACAGAACTTGGTCACAATGCAACAATACGATACCACGATGCAAAGAGCAGCGAGGGGAGCGATCACTCAAGGCGGAAGCGGCGAGTGATCGCTCACACCCACTCGCTCACACGCACACACCCCCTCAAGCGACCGCGAACCACCCCTACACCCCCAACGGCCCGTACAAGTTACCTGCACGCACAAATACGACATGCACCCCCCTCAAGCGACCGCGAACCCCCACTCCGGCCAACGGCCCGTACAAGTCACCCGCACGCACAAATACGACACGCACACCCCCCTCAAGCGACCGCCAAACCCCCCTACACCCCCAACGGCCCCTACAAGTCACCCGCACGCACAAATACGACACGCACACCCCCCTCAAGCGACCGCGAACCCCCACACCCGCCAACGGCCCGTACAAGTCACCCACACGCACAAATACGACATGCACACCCCCCCTCAAGCGACCGCAAACCCCCACACCCCCAACGGGCCGTACAAGTCAACCGCATGCACAAATACGACACGCACCCCACTCAAGCGACCGCGAACCCCCCCTATACCCCAAACGGCCCGTCCAAGTCACCCGCACGCACAAATACGACACACACACCCTCCTCAAGCAACCGCAAACCCCCACACCCGCCAACGGCCCGTACAAGTCAACCGCATGCACAAATACGACACGCACACCCCCCTCAAGCAACCGCGAACCCCGACACCCCCAACGGCCTGTACAAGTGACCCGCACGCACAAATACGACACGCACACCCCCCCTCAAGCGACTGCGAACCCCCCCTAAACCCCCAACAGCCCGTACAAGTCACCCGCACGCACAAATACGACACGCACACCCCTTCTCAAGCGACCGCCAACCCCCCTACACCCCCAACAGAAATTCTACCGTACGATTTGTAAACATGACGTTCAACCACACTAGTACGATCCGGTTCGAAAAGCCTGTACGCGATTTGTACGGCCCTTATTAGTCGCGCATGAAGAATGATTCGTATGGAAATCATCGCCTCACAGCAAGCGGCATCAACACATACCAACCGTCTACCGCTCAATGAAGTGTACGTGACCCCCCACCCTCCAACGGCCCATATAAGTCACCCACACGCACAAATACGACACGCACATCCCCCCTCAAGTGACCGCAAACCCCTACACCCACCAACGGCCCGTACAAGTCACCCGCACGCACAAATACGACACACACACACCCCCTCAAGCGACCGCGAACCCCCCCTACACCCCCAACGGCCGGTACAAGTCACCTGCATGCACAAATACGACACGCACCCCCCTCAAGCGACCGCGAACCCCCACTCCGGCCAACGGCCCGTACAAGTCACCCGCACGCACAAATATGACACGCACACCCCCCCTCAAGCGACCGCGAACCCCCACACCCCCAATGGCCCGTACAAGTCACCCGCACACACAAATACAACACGCACACCCCCCTCAAGCGACCGCCAAACCGCCCTACACCCCCAACGGCCCGTACAAGTCACCCGCACGCACAAATATGACACGCACACCCCCCTCAAGCGACCGCGAACCCCCACACCCGGCAACGGCCCGTACAAGTCACCCGCACGCACAAATACAACATGCACACCCCCTCTCAAGCGACCGTGAACCCCCACACCCCCAACGGGCCGTTCAAGTCACCTGCACGCACAAATACAACACGCACCCCCCCTCAAGCAACCGCGAACCCCCCCTACTCCCCAAACGGCCCGTATAAGTCACCCCCACACACAAATACGACACGCACACCCCCCCTCAAGCGACTGCGAACCCCCTACACCCTCAATGGCCCGTACAAGTCACCAGCATGCACAAATACGACACACACACCCTCCTCAAGCAACTGCAAACCCCCACACCCGCCAACGGCCCGTACAAGTCACCCGCACGCACAAATACGACACGCACACCCCCCCTCAAGCAACCGCGAACCCCCACACCCCCCAATGGCCCGTACAAGTGACCCGCACGCACAAATACGACACGCACACCCCCCCTCAAGCGACCGCGAACCCCCCTAAACCCCCAACGGCCCGTGCAAGTCACCCGCATGCACAAATATGACACGCACACCCCCCCTCAAGCGACCGCGAACCCCCCACACCCCCAACGGCCCGAACAAGTCACCCGCACGCACAAATACGACACGCACACCCCCCTCAAGCGACCTCCAAACCCCCCTACACCCCCAACGGCCCGTACAAGTCACTCGCACGCACAAATACAACACGCACACACCCCCTCAAGCCACCGCGAACCCCCACACCCACCAACAACCCGTACAAGTCACCCGCATGCACAAATACGACATGCACACCCCCCTCAAGCCACCGCGAACCCCCACACCCCCAACGGCCCGTACAAGTCACCCGCACGCACAAATACGACACGCACACCCCCCTCAAGCGACCGCAAACCCCTACACCCGCCAACGGCCCGTACAAGTCACCCGCACGCACAAATACAACATGCACACCCCCCCTCAAGCGACCGTGAACCCCCACACCCCCAACGGCCAGTACAAGTCACCCGCATGCACAAATACGACACGCACACACCCTGATCAAGCCTACGCGAACACCCCCACCCCTGAACGACCCGTACAAGTCACCCGCACGCACAAATACGACATGCACACCCCCCTCAAGCGACCGCGAACCCCCACACCCCCAACGGCCCGTACAAGTCACCTGCACACACAAATACGACACGCACACCCCCCTCAAGCAACCGCAAACCCCTACACCCGCCAACGGCCCGTACAAGTCACCCGCACGCACAAATACAACATGCACACCCCCCCTCAAGCGACCGTGAACCCCCACACCCCCAACGGCCCATACAAGTCAGCCGCACGCACAAATACGACACGCACACCCCCCTCAAGCGACCGCAAACCCCTACACCCGCCAACGGCCCGTACAAGTCACCCGCACGCACAAATACAACATGTACACCCCCCTCAAGCGACCGTGAACCCCTACACCCGCCAACGACTCATACAAGTCACCCGCACGCACAAATACAACATGCACACCCCCCTCAAGCGACCGCGAACCCCCCTACACCCCCAACGGCCTGTACAAGTCACCCGCATGCACAAATACGACACGCAATCCCCCCCTCAAGCGACTGCGAACCCCCACTACACCAACAACGGCCCGTACAAGTCACCCGCACGCACAAATACGACACGCACACCCCCCTCAAGCAACCGCGAACCCCCACACCCGCCAACGGCCCGTACAAGTCACCCGCACACACAAATATGACACGCACACCCCCCTCAAGCAACCGCAAACCCCCACACCCCCAACGGCCCGTACAAGTGACCCGCAGGCACAAATACAACACGCACACCCCCACTTAAGCGACCGCGAACCCCCCCTACACACCCAACGTCCCGTACAAGTCACCCGCACGCACAAATACGACACGCACACCCCCCTCAAGCGACCGCCAACCCCCCTACACCCCCAACGGAAATCCTACCGTACAATTTGTAAACATAGCGTTCAACTACACTAGTACAATCCGGTTCGAAAAGGCTGTATGCGATTTGTACGGCCATAAGTAGTCGCGCATGAAGAATGATTCATACGGAAATCATCGCCTCACAGCAAGCGGCATCAACACATACCACCCGTCTACCGCTCAATGAAGTGTACGCAACCCCACACCCGCCAACGGCCCATACAAGTCACCCACACTTACAAATACAACACGCACACCCCCCTCAAGCGACCGCGAACCCCTACACCCGCCAACGGCCCGTCCAAGTCATCCGCATGCACAAATACGACACGCACACCCCCCTCAAGTGACCGCGAACCCCCCTACACCCCCAACGGCCCGTACAAGTCACCCTCATGCACAAATACGACACACACTCCCCGTCAAGCGACCGCGAACCCCCACTCCGGCCAACGGCCGGTACAAGTCTCCCGCACGCACAAATATGACACGCACACCCCCCCTCAAGCGACCGCGAACCCCCACACCCCCAACGGCCTGTACAAGTCACCCGCACGCACAAATACGACATGCACACCCCCCTCAAGCGACCTCCAAACCCCTCTACACCCCCAACGGCCCGTACAAGTCACTCGCACGCACAAATATGGCACGCACACCCACCTCAAGTGACCGCGAACCCCACACCCGCCAACGGCCCCTACAAGTCACCAGCACGCACAAATACGACACGCACACCCCCCCTCAAGCGACCGCAAACCCCCACACCCTCAACGGCCCGTACAAGTCACCCACACGCACAAATACGACACGCACACCCCCCCTCAAGCGACCGCTAACCCCCACTACACCCCCAACGGCCCATACAAGTCACCCGCATGCACAAATACGACACGCACACCCCCCCTCAAGCGACCGCGAACCCCCACACCGGCCAACGGCCCGTACAAGTCACCCGCACACACAAATACGACACGCACATCCCCCTCAAGTGACCGCGAACCCCCCCTATACCCCCAACGGCCCGTACAAGTCACCCGCACCCACAAATACAACACTCACACCCCCCTCAAGCGACCGTGATTCCCTACACCCGCCAACAGCCCGTACAAGTCACCCGCATGCACAAATACGACACGCACACCCCCCTCAAGCGATCGCGAACCCCCACACCCCCTACGGCCCATACAAGTCACCCGCACGCACAAATACGACACGCACGCCCCGCCTCAAGCAACTGCGAACTCCCCCTACACCCCCAACGGCCCGTACAAGTCACCCGCACGCACAAATACGACACGCACACCCCCCTCAAGCAACCACGAACCCCCACACCCGCCAACAGCCCGTACAAGTCACCCCCACACACAAATACGACACCCACACCCCCCTCAAGCGACCGCGAACCCCCACACCCCCAACGGCCCGTACAAGTGACCCGCACGCACAAATACGACATGCACACCCCCCCTCAAGCGACCGCGAATCCCCCCTATACCCCCAACGGCCCTTACAAGTCACCCGCACACACAAATACGACACGCACACCCCCCCTCAATCAACGGCAAACTCCCACACCCACCAACGGCCTGTACAAGTCACCCGCATGCACACATACGACACGCACACCCCCATCAAGTGACCGTGAACCCCCCTACACCCCCAACGGCCCCTACAAGTCACCCGCACAAACAAGTATGACCCGCACACATAACGCGAACCCCTAAACAAGCGCAAGGACTTTACAAACCAGTCGCACAACACCACTAAACATGTCTCCTGTGTACACACCATTGAAAATACCTGTCCTGGCCACATACAAACAGCCAAACAGAGGGAAAAAGTCACACACCCCCATATAACACACACACCACCAATTCAAACAAAGCCACACCCACAAATGGACCAATAAAAGGGTCCATGCATACAACCCAACATCCTTTGCAACATACCTTTTGGCAAAAAGAAGAGCCTGCCAGCACATCACCTACGGCACCCATTAACCTTCACACATACAACCTATCACATCTACACCCACACCACCCCCTTCACAATCAGACCCACACACCCTCTTCCATACACACCATCACCCTCTCAATCACAAACACCCCACATCATGACCACACCAAAGAATCCAAAGTTCACTAACCCGGAAAATGAGATCCTTACAGATGAAGTCATCAGAGTGGAGCCGCAGCTGTTTGGCGCATTGGTCAGACAGACCAGCATAGCTGAAAAAAATTGCATGTTGGAGAAGATCGCTGACAAGGTCAATGCTGTTGCACCCATCAGGCGCACCAGGCAGGAATGCCATTCCAGGTGGTATGATCTGCGGAGGATGGTCAAGAAGAAGATGGACCATGACTACGCCTCTGCATATCACACTGGAGGTGGTGGTCCCCGCAGACCTCCAGTATACCAGCCCTGGGAGGAGAAAGTCATGGCCCTGCTGCCTCCGGTGGGAGTACACAGAATAGAAGGAGCCGCTGAGCCTGGTGGGTATACAAAAAAGACATGTAATATGGGTGGACTTACAACAGTGCACAGCAGTATGGGGGTGGGTGGCCATGAGTCCCAGCAGTGCCCAACAGTATGGGTGTGGGTGGCCATGAGTCCCAGAAGTACACAACAGTATGGGGTGGTTGCAAGAGGGAGGCTGAAAGGGTGGAATGTGTAGGGCAGGAGGCTGCTCTCATCCCATATGTCCCAGGTACACACCCAAGCACCATGCCCAATGCACAGGGAGTGTGAAATTACAGATAAGATAGTAGACCACAGCTTACCATAACTTTTCATGTGGTTGACACACGTTTTGGAGAAGCATCAATTGTTGCCACAGTACGGTAGTGTAGCAAGCGAGCGAGCCCAAACCACCTGTCTCCATCCCTCTGTTGCTCTCCTCCCTCTGTCTGTCTCCCTCCCTCTGACTGTCTTACTCTGTCTGTCACCCTCTGTCTCCGTCCCTCTGTCTCCGTCCCCCTCTATCTCCGTCCCCCTCTGTCTCCCTCTGTCAGTCTCCCTCCCTATGTCTGGCTCCCTCCCCCTGTCACCCTCCTCCCTCTGTATCCCACCCTCAGTTTCCTCCCTCTGTCACCTCACCCCAACTCCCTGGGCACATACACAGCCGCACCCGAGCACTTCACAGGTCTATTAAAGGCCATAGAGCAGAGTGTCTATGGATGTCTCTTAATTACCAGCAGCAATGAGCTAAGTGCCTGCGACACACCCAGCATTTGCATGTGACACAGTACTGTCTCAGTACACACAGTTTGCAAAGCTCTGTAGTAGACAATGGGCCCTGGTGTAGGCAGAACAAGGCCCTCCTGTGATCATTGCAAACACAAACACCAGGACAAGGTCAGACATCCTGTGCAGGAACCCACAACCACGATCATGGCAGCATGCTTCATGAGGGCACAGCCAAACCACGAAGGATGGAAGCTTGTAAATCACACTCAAACTAATAGCATGGCCTGTCACACACACCCCTTACAGAAACTAATCCCCTGGGGACAGGCAATGGAGTGCTACACTGTCAAAATTGTCATGTACCACAACTAAACACTCACTCATATGAATACACATACAACTACAACATGCACAGTGCAGATGCTCCAGTCCATTGTGCCTCTCACACAATGCACTTGCCCCATCTTATGAACGTTGTGGATGCCCTTAAGTACCAACATGGACATGGGTATTGCCAAGGTGATGCATCTTGGACAAGTGCCATGTCCTAAAGCCATGATCTAGAAGTGGGTGTACAGGTCCAGGGGGGTTGGCAGTGCTTGGCCATCACGGAACAGCAACAACTATCCAAAGTAGATGAATGTATCCTTTAAAATTCAACTCTCTCTCTTACATGAACATGCTGCATCTAATCTCTGTGCATGCTTGACGTAGGCATAAGGATTGACACTGTATCCTGAATGTTGTGTGAAACAGAGCACTGCTGTTGTGCCGGCAAGACAAGACACAGCAATGGCTGTGTCACTCATTGTCAAGAGAATGGAAGAAGGAAAAAACCCTGAGTACATGTCAAGTTGCTACCACTACATACACAACTGAACAATGACAACAATGTTAAGCTTGTGGAACTGTGATGCTGATAATGGATAACAAATCAAGATGTTTCTTGGCAGTGCATTAACTGTGTCTGTCTCTCACACACACAGGGCAATGTGTGGAAACCAACCCCAACTAGGGGGGAGAAGAATCCCAGTCCCAGGCTCAGCAGGACCCTGACCCCACCGACAGCGACACCACTCAACGCACTGTGGATGACCCCAACCAACCTGGCCCCTCTGGATCCCAAACCCCTGCAGCAACTGCACCAGCTACATCTGTGCCAACCACTGGACCCATTCCCACCACATCCCAGCAGACAGGTCAGAGCCCTGCCCATGATCCACCAGAGAGCCAGTCTGAAAATGAGGGACAGCCTTTGGCGGACACCCTTGAGGTGGCAGACAACATCCACCCTGCCAGCACTTGGGGGTCCCGTCGATCGGATGTGCCCACAAGCGCATGCCGTGCTCGTGTGGGTCAGGGTGGTGGGAGTGGCGCAAGGCAGAGGCGAGATACTGGCCAGTCAGCTGAAAGGGCCCGATATGACTGAACTGAGTACCATCCTGGAGGCATACCGGCGGGACACCAGGGAGGTAAGCCAGGTAGTGGATGCCCTCAACGAGATGAAACAACAGCAGGCTGAGTAACATGCCAGGCAAGAACGACATTATGGACGGGCGGAGGCAACACTGGCTGAGCTCTTGACGGTGCATCGGGATATGAGCCAATCACTATGTCAGATTGCTGGCAGCATGCAGCACCCTCCCTGTAGGAGAGTAGGGTCTGCTATCCTATGGTCACCCCAAGTTTTTGCTTTTTGCTTCACTGGTTTATGACTTAATGTGGCTGTGGGCCTGCTAATCAGACCCACAGCCTGCTGTTCTCTCTCTAAATTAATGCCAATGCACTCTAGGTGCATTACGAATTGGAACTGGTTCACCTTATAGGCCCCTGTAACAGTGTACTCCAGGTACCCAGGGCATAGGTGTATCCAAGGCCTACCAGGGGCTGCAGCAAGTATTGTGCCACCCCTGGCCTGGCCTCCATATTTGACACAACTGGCTGATCACTCATCTGGGGTAAGTTGGTGTAATCACCTCTTACTTAGATATAGTATCCCTATATCTAACCCTAACTGAACACATGGTAACCTATAAGCCACTCCTATGGAAGGCCTCAGCAATCCTGGAGGCAGAGTGTTCGGTTTCATGTGAGATGACGCTCTGGCACGAGCTGAGCCCGTCTGCAGCTGTAGGGAACAACTCCCTTAGCTGTTCCGGGATATTGCCATACCATATACCCTTAAGCGCATTATAATCCTTGCGGTTATATGCTAACTTTGGTTTGGCTTTATCAAAACATGTCGAGTAAGGTGTCATATGATTTGGAATACTATCCCCTCGACAGTCCTGTTGACGGGGATAGCATTCCACCCGTCTAGAGAGTCACGACGTGTACATAACCTGAACCCCGGTTAAAGTTAAACTCGAGCCTCAGCATCACAAAATGGATGCTTCCATCACAGACACAAGTCTGACCTCCTGCTGCTGGGAGTCCTTTCAGCGAGGGAGGCTTGGACAAAGGGTTTCCTGCCTTGGGAGGTGCGAGCACCACCCCAGACAGGATTTTGTGTATTGAGTAGGACAGGGCTGAATAGATTGAGACATGCCTGGGGCACACACGGTGTCCCCATTCATAAGCCAGTCCAAACCGGTGCTGGGGCTTGCCAGCCCCAGTCCTGGCACGGAGCTGGACAAAGGAAAGGGGGTGTAACCACCCCCCTTCGCGGTCCCACCCAGAGGAGAGACCTAGCAGGCGATCCACCCCTCAGATTGGGAATAGGAGTGGGAGCAGTGCCATAGCACTTCAGATCATCCTGAAATCAACTTGAAACAAAGAAGAAGACTAGAATTCGACATTCTGCTACACAGAAGAAGAGTATCTCCCTTGTGGCCTAGGAGTGGCCACCCTGTGAACACAGGCACCATCCAGCATCTTGACATCTGCTATGCCGCCGCCTCCTGCTGGAGCCCGAGCCCAGAGCCCGATGAGACCCAGACTCCCAGACATCTCAGAGCACGATCCACAGTCTCTGCAAAGAAGAGACCCGTGGAGGCACCGAGAGACGTGGGACCGGACATCTTGAAAGACCCCCGAGAAGCTGACTGCGCAGCACCCGAGGCACCCCCTACTCTGTGCTTCGGGTGTGAGAAGCCCCACCACCGAACAGCATTTGCACTAAAGATCAGCCCCCCAGCATCTCCACGATCTGCGTGGGGCCCTTTTGCACTTTGCCACTCTACGAGCCATCCCGGCCACTTGCCACGTGGCTAGCGGCCATCTTGGTGGCGAAACCTACAATCAACACTGCGGGTCTGGTTGCTCCAGACTTGCCTTCGCTCCTGTAAAAAGGAGCACCCACTCTGACCTTGCTGGTCCGAGTGATAAGCTTTCTTCACTTCTTGCGTGGCTTGCATTAGCCAAGGTCTGTTTGCTCCAATCAAGTTGCCGACACGGCCATCAGCTAGAGCCTTTGTGGGACATCTCGTGATCGACTTCTGGACGTCCTCGACCTCTTCGTGTCCACGTGGCTGCAGAGACAAGCTACACCTCATCACCTGTTTGCACCCGACATCGCCTGGTTCCATCCTGGTTCCACGGTAGTCACTGGCTAGTGACTTTGAACATTGTCTCCTCTGCTTTCAGGCCTTCACCACTTCAGATCCACCCTTGGATCCACCGGAACTCTCCTCGACGACCCGCCTGCAGCATCTTCATCTTCAGGCACCATCGACCTGCGTGACGAAACCCGACACTACTTTGCACCGGTGCACCCGCTTCCTGTGGGTGAGGTAATTCAGCAACGCCGGTGTTCCTACACTGGTACACACCTCTAGTGTCTAGGTCTTACGTTTTGTCCTTCTAGGTCAGTCGGAAGGTTCCTTAAACACTAACTTTGTTACTTTTACGCACCATTGACATTGCATTGGTGTATGCGTGCACTTTAAGCGCTACACCCGAGTTCCGCGGGCCTTTCCCGACTTCTTCACTGTTAGTCCCGAACAGCTCCAGCGATTCCCCAGGCCCTAGGCCTACTTCCTTTCAGCTAGGTGGTTCTTATACCACTATTTTAGTATATGGTTTAGGTGGCCCCTAGGGCTCATCCATATTGTGCAACTTTTGTATATTTAAACTGTGTTTTGTTTTAACGCATTTGCTTCTGTGCTCATAAAGAGTATAGGGGATTTGTAGTAAATAAATATATATATATTTTCAATATATATCTGTGTGGTCTCCTTTCATTTGGTATTCAAGGGGATTGTGTATGGTAAAACAGCTTGCTTCATATGCCTTTACAGAGTTTAGCCTAAGACTGCTTTGTCCACGCTACTAGGATAGCTGGTCTATAAGGTTGACTTACAACCAATCATCATAAGAGTTGCTTGGCATGGTACAAGGTGATCACTAGAACTAGTGAGCATCATATACCAGGCCAACTTCTCACATTGGTGAGCAGCGGTTGGGATTTGAGCTTGCTGTTGTTTTACCATTACAATCTTTGAGAGTATCATTTGAAAGATCATACAGGTACCTGCTAGGTACATATACAACAAGACTAGTATACTTAAGTTCTACTGAACTTGGTTGTTGTAGATGATAGGGAGTAGCACACCCTGACTACAACTATTAGATAGGTTTAGTAGGTAAACACCAGTGTAGGTAGATTGCAACATATCCAACCACGCTAGAGCAATGTCTGGAGCAGAGGGGTCCACTGGGACTGTCCCTGTTGAGAGTGACCCTACAAGGGCACCATCCAAATTTGCTATGCTTAATTTTAAAGAACTGAGGCAGATCTGTACCTTAAGAGGTCTCAAGACGGGTCCAACACCTACCACAGACCACCTCAGAGAGCTCTTAGACCAGTCTGAAGCTCTAAAGGCCTCTAAAGCAGACCCCACAGGGAATGCTGAAGGAGGCTCTCCCACTGAAGATGATAATACTGACACCCCTGTTCCTGTAGTCCAGATAGATGAGGATGACCAAGTCACTGGAGATACTCAGCCTGATGAGGAGGAGGAAGAAGAGGAGACAGAAGGGGAGAGCAGTGATTCTGATGATGGCAGAAATAGTCAGGTGCCAGCCAGAGGGCTTAGCATGGCTAACTTAAGCCTATTTGGGACTGAGTCAGGGATGAACCCACTCAGACCCCCAAGTGGACTTAACCAGGAGCATAGGAGGAGGAAGAATCACTCAGGTGAATCCAATACCTCCCAGGCTTCTAGAGGTTCTCATGGTCACTCCAGAAGTGGGATGACTAGCCCTCAGAGAAGGGAACATGAGGCCAAAATGAGAGAGGCTGCGCTTAGGATCCAGAAGCAAGAATTAGAAGTTGCCCTGGCCCAAGAGAAACTTGCTAGAGCAAGACAGCCTAGAGATGGTGGGTTAGTACCCACTGGTGGCAGCACTATTCCTAAGGATAAAGACAGGTCATATGACAATAGAAACCTGAGTAAGATTGTGCCCCCCTACAAAGCAGGGGATGATATCCACAAATGGATGACTGCACTTGAGAGAGCCTGCAGAGTACAGCAGATCCCTCAGGAGCAGTGGGCAGCAAACTTGTGGCTCTCCTTTGAAGGTAGAGGCCGAGACAGACTCCTCACAGTTAGTGATGGGGATTCTAGAAACTACCTGGTCCTGAAGAGTGCTCTGATTGATGGGTTAGGCTTAACCACTGAACAGTACAGGTTAATGTTCAGAGAGACCCAGACGACACAGACTCAGGACTGGTCTGAATTTGTTGAATGTGCCACTAAGGCTCTGGAGGTATGGTTGCTGGGAAGTAAGGTTACAGACTATACAGGATTGTATAATTTAATTATGAAAGAACAACTCTTAAATAATTGTCAGAACCAGCAGTTGAATCAACACCTGATTGACTCAGATGTGACCTCTCCCCAAGAATTGGGAAAGAAGGCAGACAAATGGGTTAGAACCAGGGTTCAGCAAAAGAACCAGAACCAGAACCAGGGTGGTGACCAGAAGAAAACAGACCAGAAGGGTGGGGAGCAGAAAGCTAAAGACCAGACGTCTTCAACAGGGCCCCAAACTAATACTGAGGGTGGGTCCCAAACTTCCAAGAAGAAGAAGAAAGGAGGTCAAAGAAAACCCTGGTGTAGTACATGTAAAAACACCTCTCACTGGACAAGTGAGTGTAAAAAGGGTGGAGCCCCCAACACTGCAGCCCCTAAGGCACCTGCACGCACTAGTACAGCTAGCAGTGTTGGTCCACAAACAAAGGGGTAGTGGGTATCACCTTGGGAACTGAGGGAGATTCTGGCCTAGTCAGAACCCCTACACAGGCTGTTCTGATTTGTGAGGGGGACATAGATTTGACCCCTACTATAAGTCCCAGTAATCTGGGCAAGTACAGACAGACACCTTTAATTAATGAAAAAGTGGCTCAAGCATACAGGGACACATGTGCCAGTGTCACTATGGTGACACCTAGCTTTATGGACCCTGGACAATACATACCAGGTGACAATTACCTGGTGACCAATGCCAGCAATGTCACTACTACACATAGTGTGTAAATTGCTGATTTCTCCTGGGGAGGGGTAACTGGCCTGAAAAGAGTTGTGGTTAGTGCTGATCTCCCAGTTGAATGTTTGTTGGGCAATGACCTGGAGAGCTCTCTATGGTCAGAAGTTGAGTACAGGACTCATGCAGAGATGTTAGGGACATCATCACATGTCCTTGCTGTGACCAGGTCACAGGCCAAAAAGTGCCTCTCTGAACCTTAGGTCTTGGATCCTGGAACATTGGACCAATCACCTTCCAAGAAGAAGAACAGGAGGGTAAAGGCTGTGCCTTCCCAACTGCCTACAAGTGAGGATCAGCCTTCACAGGAAGATGATTTTGAGACCCCTGAAGGAACTGCCCCTGAAGAACTTGAACCTGACCAGGTTGAGTTTCTGGGGACAGGGGGACCTTCTAGGGCAGACTTGGGGCAGGCTCAGTTAACCTGTCCTTCTCTTGAACCCCTCAGACAGCAGGATGCTGCTGAGGCTACTGGGAATGCTCAAGGTACCCATAAAGTATATTGGGATGATGGGCTCCTTTATTCAGAGGGTAGAGACCCCAAGTCTGGTACAACAAGGAGGTTGGTTATACCTCTGCAATTTAGGGACTTCCTTCTTACCTTGGCCCATGATATTCCCTTAGCAGGACACCTAGGCCAGAATAAGACTTGGGACAGGCTTGTCCCTCACTTTCACTGGCCTCACATGTCTGAAGACACCAAGGAGTTTTGTCTCTCCTGTGTAACCTGCCAAGCCAGTGGTAAAGCAGGTGGCACAACAAAGGCCCCCCCCCTGATACCACTACCTGTGGCGGGGGTTCCCTTTGAAAGAGTGGGGATTGATATTGTAGGTCCAATGGATCCCCCTACAGCATCTGGTCACAGATTCATACTGGTGGTGGACCATTCCACCAGGTACCCAGAGGCAATTCCCCTTAGGACCTGGCCAGGGCCTTACTTGGAGTTTTCTCCAGAGTGGGGTTTCCTAAGGAGGTAGTATCTGATAGAGGTGCCAACTTCATGTCAGGATACTTAACAGCTATGTGGAAGGAATGTGGTGTCAACTACAAGTTCACCACTCCTTATCATCCACAGTGTAATGGGTGTGTTGAAAGATTTAACAAGACCCTAAAGGGTATGATCAAAGGATTACCAGAAAAGCTCAGGCGGAGATGGGACATCCTTCTACCCTGCCTTCTGTTTGCTTACAGAGAGGTCCCACAAAAGGGGGTTTGCTTCATCCCCTTTGAATTGTTGTTTGGGCACCCTGTAAGAGGACCCCTATGTCTGGTGAAGGAAGGATGGGAGTTACCTCTCAAAAAGCCTAAGCAAGACATAGTGGACTATGTACTTGGTCTCCGCTCCAGGATGGCTGAGTATATGGAGAAGGCATCCAAAAACCTTGAGGCTAGCCAAGAATTACAGAAAGCTTGGCATGACCAAAAGGCTGTCTTGACTGAGTATAAGCCTGGACAGAAAGTATGGGTGTTGGAGCCAGTGGCCCCAGCAGCACTCCAAGACAAATGGTCTGGACCCCATACAATTGTTGAGAAAAAGGGAGAGGTTACCTACTTGGTGGACCTAGGAACTCCCAGGAGCCCCCACAGGGTGCTCCATGTCAACAGACTTAAGGCATATGTTGACAGGGCAGACATGGGCTTGCTCATGGCTACAGATGAGGGGCAGGAGGAAGAGATTGACCCTCTCCCAGGCCTGTTAACTCAGAACCCTGAAGATGGCTCAGTTGATGGTGTGGGCTTAGATGGCAGCCTCACTGAACATCAGCAACATGACTGTAGACATGTTTTGCAGTCATACAGACATATGTTCTCATTGACACCCAGTCAGACTAACTGGTGTACCCATGTGGTGGACACTGGTGACAGTCTTCCTGTGAAAAGCAAGATTTACAGGCAACCTGACCATGTCAGGGACTGTATAAAGACTGAGGTGCAAAAGATGCTGGAATTAGGTGTTATTGAGCCTTCAGAGAGCCCCTGGGCTAGCCCAGTGGTTCTGGTCCCCAAACCTCACACCAAAGATGGCAAGAGAGAGATGAGGTTCTGTGTGGATTACAGAGGACTCAATGCTGTCACCAGGACAGATGCACACCCTATTCCAAGGGCAGATGAGCTCATTGACACGTTGGTTTTTACCAAATATTTAAGCACATTTGATTTGACAGCTGGCTATTGGCAAATTAGATTATCTGAGGACTCCAAAGCCAAGACAGCATTCTCTACCCGAGGAGGACATTACCAATTTGTGGTGATGTCTTTGGTTTGAAAAATGCACCTGCCACCTTCCAAAGGTTGGTGAATCAAGCCCTTACTGGGTTGGATGATTATTGCGCAGCATATCTGGATGATATTGCTGTCTTCCTGGGAGGATCACTTGGTCCACCTGAAGGAAGTGCTAGAGGCTCTGCAAAAGGCAGGCCTCACTATCAAGGCCACAAAGTCCCAGATAGGGCAGAGTAAGGTTGTGTACTTGGGCCACCTTGTAGGTGGAGGCCAAGTTCAGCCACTGGAGAGTAAGATCCAGACCATAAAGGACTGGTCCCCTCCAGCTACCCACACTCAGGTCAGAGCTTTCTTGGGCCTGACTTGGTACTACAGGAAGTTTGTTAAGAACTATGGGTCCATTGTGACTCCTCTTAATGACATGACATCCAAAAAGATGCCCAAAAAGGTTCAGTGGACAATAAACTGTCAAAAGGCATTTGATGACCTGGAGAAGGCCTTGTGCTCTGCACCTATCCTGAAGAGTCCTGACTACTCAAGAGAGTTCATTGACCAAACAGATGCTTCTGAGTTGGGAGTGGGAGCTGTGCTTTCACAACTTAATGTAGATGGTCAAGGCCAGCCCATTGCTTTTATTAGCAGAAGGCTGACCCCCAGGGAGAAACGTTGGTCAGCTATTGAGAGGGAGGCCTTTGCTGTGGTGTGGGCCCTGAAGAAGTTGAGACCATACTTGTTTGGCACTCCCTTCAAGATTCAGACCGACCATAAGCCCCTCTTATGGCTTAATCAGATGAAGGTTGAAAACCCCAAACTACTCAGGTGGTCCATTTCCCTACAGGGGATGGACTTTACAGTGAAGCACCGCCCAGGGACGGACCATGGCAACACAGATGGTCTCTCCAGGTACTTCCACTTAGAACATGAAGACACAACTGGTCAAGGTTAGTCTAATGTCCCTGCGTTTGGGGGGGTTGTGTAGGAAAGTAGGGTCTGCTATCCTATGGTCACCCCAAATTTTTGCTTTTTGCTTCACTGGTTTATGACTTAATGTGGCTGTAGGCCTGCTAATCAGACCCACAGCCTGCTTTTCTCTCTCTAAATTAATGCCAATGCACTCTAGGTGCATTACGAATTGGAACTGGTTCACCTTATAAGCCCCTGTAACAGTGTACTCCAGGTACCCAGGGCATAGGTGTATCCAAGGCCTACCAGGGGCTGCAGCATGTATTGTGCCGCCCCTGGCCTGGCCTCCATATTTGACACAACTGGCTGATCACTCAGCTGGGGTAAGTTGGTGTAATCACCTCTTACTTAGATATAGTATCCCTATATCTAACCCTAACTGGACACATGGTAACCTATAAGCCACTCCTATGGAAGGCCTCAGCAATCCTGGAGGGAGAGTGCTTGGTTTCATGTGAGATGACGCTCTGGCACGAGCTGAGCCCGTCTGCAGCTGTAGGGAACAACTCCCTTATCTGTTCCGGGATATTGCCATACCATATACCCTTAAGTGCATTATAATCCTTGCGTTTATATGCTAACTTTGGTTTGGCTTTATCAAAACATGTCGAGTAAGGTGTCATACGATTTGGAATACTATCCCCTCGACAGTCCTGTCGACGGGGATAGCATTCCACCCTTCTAGAGGGACACAACATGTACATAACCTGAACCCCGGTTAAAGTTAAACTCGAGCCTCAGCATCACAAAATGGATGCTGCCACCACAGACACAAGTCTGACCTCCTGCTGCTGGGAGTCCTTCCAGCGGGGGAGGCTTGGACAAACGGTTTCCTGCCTTCGGAGGTGCGAGCACCACCCCAGACAGGATTTTGTGTATTGGGTAGGACAGGGCTGAATAGATTGAGACATGCCTGGGGCACACAAGGTGTCCCCGTGCATAAGCCAGTCCAAACCGGTGCTGGGGCTTGCCAGCCCCAGTCCTGGCAAGGAGCTGGACAAAGGAAAGGGGGTGTAACCGCCCCCCTTCCTGGTCCCACCCAGAGGAGGAACCTAGCAGGTGATCCACCCCTCAGATTGGGAATAAGAGTGGGAGCTGTGCCATAGCACTTCAGATCATCCTGAAATCAACTTGAAACAAAGAAGAAGACTGGACTTCGACATTCTGCTGCACAGAAGACTGAAGAGTATCTCCCTTGTGGCCTAGGAGTGGCCACCCTATGAACACAGGCACCATCCAGCAACTCGACGTCTGATTTGCCGCCGCCTCCTGCCGGAGCCCGAGCCCAGAGCCCGACGAGACCCAGACTCCCAGACATCTCAGAGCCCGATCCACAGTCTCTGCAAAGAAGAGACCCGTGGAGGCACTGAGAGACGTGGGACTGGACATCTTGAAAGACCCCTGAGAAGCTGACTGCGCAGCAACCGAGGCACCCTCGATGCTGTGCTTTGGGGTTTGAGAAGCCCCACCACCGAGCAGCATTTGCACCAAAGATCAGCCCCCCAGCCTCTCCACGATCTGCATGGGGCCCTTTTGCACTTTACCACTCAACGCGCCATCCCGGCCACTTGCCACGTGGTGGCGAAACCTACAATCAACACTACGGGTCTGGTTGCTCCAGACTTGCCCTCGCTCCTGTAAAAAGGAGCACCCGCTCTGACCTTGCTGGTCCGAGTGATAAGCTTTCTTCACTTCTTGCGTGGCTTGCATTAACCAAGGCCTGTTTGCTCCAATTAAGTTGCCGACACGGCCATCAGCTATAGCCTTTGTGGGACAGCTCATGATCGACTCCTGGACATCCTCGACCTCTTCGTGTCCACGTGGCTGCAGAGACAAGCTACACCTCATCGCCTGTTTGCACCCGACATCGCCTGGTTCCATCCTGGTTCCACGGTAGTCACTGGCTAGGGACTTTGAACATTGTCCCCTCTGCTTTCAGGCCTTCACCACTTCAGATCCACCCTTGGATCCACCAGAACTCTCCTCGACGACCCGCCTGCAGCATCTTCATCTTCAGGCACCATCGACCTGCGTGACAAAACCGGACACTACTGTGCACCTGTGCACCCGCTTCCTGTGGGTGAGGTAACTCAGCAACGCCGGTGTTCCTACACTGGTACACACCTCTAGTGTCTAGGTCTTAGGTTTTGTCCTTCTAGGTCAGTCGGAAGGTTCCTTAAACACTAACTTTGTAACTTTTACGCACCATTGACATTGCATTGGTGTATGCGTGCACTTTAAGCGCTGCACCCGAGTTCCGCGGGCCTTTCCCGACTTCTTCACTGTTAGTCCCTAACAGCTCCAGCGATTTCCCAGGCCCTAGGCTTACTTCCTTTCAGCTAGGTGGTTCTTATACCACTATTTTAGTATATGGTTTAGGTGGCCCCTAGGGCTCATCCATATTGTGCAACTTTTCTATATTTAAACTGTGTTTTGTTTTAACGCATTTGCTTCTGTGCTCATAAAGAGTATAGGGGATTTGTAGTAAATAAATATATATATTTTCAATATATATCTGTGTGGTGTCCTTTCATTTGGTATTCAAGGGGATTGTGTATGGTAAAACAGCTTGCTTCACATGCCTTTACAGAGTTTAGCCTAAGACTGCTTTGTCCACGCTACTAGGATAGCTGGTCTATAAGATTGACTTACAACCAATCATCATAAGGGTTGCTTGGCATGGTACAAGGTGATCACTAGAACTCGTGAGCATCATATACCAGGCCAACTTCTCACACTTCCTGTGTCACCAGGCCAGAAACATCAAGGCAAAGTGCAACACCATCCACAGGGAGGGAGGAGGAGGAGGAACTGTCTGAAGTAGCATCCCATGCATCGTCCATGCCTGCACGTGAGGGTCCCCCAAGGAAGAAGGGTCGTCCACGGCTAAGACGTTGAGAGGCAGTGGGTCAATCACAACTCCCAGGACACCTGACCTGGCATATTGCCCTTGGGTGCAACAGCATCACCTATCAGACTCTCCCACATGGACTTGCTGGTCACAGTCTGCCCAATGATGCCAAGCACTGTGGCCTGGACTCTGTTGACTCAAACTGTAAGGCATCTCATCTCCAGCAGTGAACTTTGGATTCCCCCCCCCTTTCTGTACAGCACCTACTCACGTTTCCTGCACAAGATCACCTAATAAATATAAGAAACCTCATACGCATTTGTGTAGTCATCTTGTACCCAGAGTATAAAAAATATGTGTGTGCAAATGTATGAAATGCAAGAGTACGTAACAAACTGCAGCCATCCACACAATTGGATCTGAGTCCGGGTGAGGACACACATAGGTCACAATTTTCTAACAAGATACATGGATGGAAATACACTCCTGTGATGGTTAGTAAATGCTGGATGGGTGTTTGGCTCACAAAACTGCAATTACTGACAGGCACAGGAGAGTCACTTGGAGGTGTATAGATCAGGGTTAAAAAGCTAGGTGTCCACGTTGTGAGTACCTACATCTGTGTACTCAGGTATGTGAACTATCATTAGCATGCTGCTGTACTGTGGATGTGATGAATGGCGCACAGGCAAAGGGTGGCAGGACAGACTGTGGGCAATGGGCTGTAGCACTCTACACAAGCTCACCTGCTTACGTGACCTCCCCCTATGGAGCTACAAGTACACAACTGATGTGATGGGTGCTACGCATCCAGAACACCTAGCCACGTCTGACAATTCTCTTCACCAGAACGGCCACATCACACCACACCCAAGAGACGTGGTTATGCTGTGTGTCCCCGGTGGCTACTTCACTGGCTATGATGGATATGTTGAATAGGTGTGCCAAGGTTGTGTACTGCCACATTACTGTAAGGAAGGCGAGGTGCGCTGCTGTGGTGTTGACAAGGTAACACTGTACAATATTGTGCTTATGGAAGATGTGTGTGTGCTGTACGAGGCACATGACCTGGTGGTACGTAGACACACTGTCATGTGGCTCAGCATAGTATTGCCAGTATGTGTTGCACACACAGGCAGAGAAGCTGTAATGTGTGAGTGTGAGGTATTGTGATACCAGGTGGATGATTGTCTGTGTTCTCTGTGTGTAGGGTGGCTGGAGCATGCTCTGCTAATGGATGGAAGGAGGGGTATCCTGTAGGCGTGTGTGGTCCGGGATCTGGCTAGTCTGCGTTGAATTGTGGCTGTGTATGCAGCAGCAGGAATGAGTGAAGACATTACAGCAGAAGGGGTGTGACAACTTACAAAACAAGCACATACCACAAGGGCATTGGCAAGCCACAAACTTACATGTGTATGTGAATGCAGGAGTGTCTTCTTCACTCAGGGTCACAGCACATGAAATGACACACTAATCACCAAAGATCACAGTCACAGTTAAAGCCCTTTAGGGACAAGTGGGGGACAGGACACACAGCAACAGCAGGTGTAGTCTACACGTACTGTGTTCCAAGCTAAACAGCAGCTACACAGCCATCCACCTCACACACAATATAGTACTTTAGCCTTAACCAACACATTCCATGTTGGTACTGTACACGTAAACACCTATCAACAATGATCTTAAATTAGGCCATATATAATACATGCACATAAGAAGGACATGTGCGTTGAGATCAAGGAGGCACTATATTCTGTGGGAATCACACGTCGTGCACAACATGATGATTTCGCTTGGGAGGCCATGGAGCATTATCAAACATACATGGTCAGTGGCATTGGCCAGAAAACAAAAAAAGTCATAGAATGATGTCACCTGTAATGCAGCAGAAATATTTGCCACAAGACAGCCAGGGACTGGCCGTACCTTTCTTCATCAGAGTGGTGTGATGCTCAAAGGGTTCCACCTCCAAATAGCTCCTTGGTCTGAGTACAAATGACAGACACAAAAGGGCGATCAGGCGAGGGAAGGAGAGGATGGGAACTGCAGGGAAGGAGACCTGAAACAGAGGCAAACAAGCATTAGGAGTACTATCTCATGTCACTGACACTACAAATACCTCATGAGATACACTGTACCAGTCACACCTGTGAAGTGTAACGACTGTAGGCAATTTGAAATCACTGATTATGCTATCACATAAGATCAGATGTTGTAACACGGACACATAAAATCTAGGACAGTCTGTTACCCATTTGAATCTTGTGTAACTCTCACAAGTCTGCTACTATACAATGAGATCTATGTGGACAAAAACTAATTCACAGTGTATGATGATGTCTCCCCTACAAACACATGAAATTACATTGCAGTGTAAGTTATGCAAAGTGTAATTTCTGTAATTGTTCATGTGTACCCGTAAGGGCCATGAATGCAAACTTCACATCACCCACAACAGCTGTAAGCATCACATATGATGAGTAAGCTAATGACCTAAATGCAATTAAGGCACTCTGTAGCCAGTCTTTTGCTCTAGCAACGGTGCCTCACTAAGCTAAACATGACAAGCAGGTAGAAAATAATTCAACAGCAATTAATGATGATCCAAGCCACATAAAGAACCCTACCATTGCACAGAAATGCTGCACGGGACAAGAGAATCATGTGAATGACCGCACTCCACTGGTGCCACAGAATAATTTACATGCGCATCAGCCCACCATTGTGATGTCATCAGCGCAACATACATGGCATCAGGTGAATGAAAACAGAACTTCTACTCACTGTGAAGGGTGGCGTAGCAGTATTCTCAACCTGCAGTGAGGTAACGACATGACAGTGACCTGACATACTGCAACAAGGGGCAATGCACGCATGCGAACAGAATCACAGGACAGTTGTCTTAACATGTGGAACATACACTGGGCCACACCTACACAACAAGTTTTTTTTTAACTAAACTGGACTGGCCCACAAGGTTGAGGTGATGATCCAGACACATTCTAATACACACAGCGAGGCTGCAATCCCCCACAGAGTCTGTGGTTGTGATCTCCCACACAATGTCAAACCATGGTATATGCAATGTTTCAGTGTCAATGTCTATACACATTGATGCATTCACCAGAGTCTGAAACAACAACAGATGACTGTCAGATGGGGTGACTATCCGGTCATGGGAGTGGGCCTACATGTAATCGGAAACATGACGTTGTTGCATGTATGCATGGACAAACAACATGCGCAAGAACATGTACCACACAATTGAAACCATACCAACGCTAAACAGCCTCATATGAGTCCTTACCCAAATTGACTTTTCCAAATGTCCATGCATGCTCCGTTGATTCGGCTGACGTTGCAAACATAATGAGCAATAGCAGGCTGACCAAGATGACACCAACGGACAACAGGCAGGGCAAGCTGGGGATGAGAGGCACACAAGGGGTCAAGTTCCGTATAATCTCATTCTGACATTGTCATGTTGAATAGACTGATGTTGTAGTACACTTGTACTTTCCAAATACACACATAGCACGTATGTTTGTTGCATTACATCTGCATCTGTGTGACACTGCACAACAAACATCAAAGTGACATTGCATACAGTCAGCTGCATACACAGCATGCTACATGCAACTCTATAGTACATGTTTGAACAAAATGCACCTATGACTCACCATTATGAAAAGAAGTTACGGATGAGGTGACTGCGGATATCATCTTCAACCTCCTCGTCACTTGCATCCTGGGCAAGGCCCTCATCCTCAACGGGTGGATGTTCAAGCTCATCAGGATCTAGGATGAGTGGCACGGCCTTCTCCACTGCCATGTTGTGTAACATGTAGCACACCATGAAGATGTTACACACCTTGAGTGGGGTGTATTGGAGTGCTCTGCCTGTCTTGTCCAGGCACCTGAACCGGCTCTTCAGGAGTCCAAATGTTCGCTCGATCACCTGCCTGGTCTTCCCATGAGCATTGTTGTACCGCTGGTCTGCAGCTGTCCTGGGGTTGCGTAGGGTAGTCATTAGCCACAGCATGTTTGGATATCCTGCGTCTCCTGCAAATTGACATCATGTAAATGAGTGTGTAATATGATGCAGTTCATGAAGTAACGACATACTGACATACATGGCTAACAGAGTCTTCCCACCAACAAGACATGCCTGATGGTTGTGCAGCTGCAGCATCATCCGTGGTACCCTGCTATGCCTCATGATGAATTCATCATGGCACGATCCTGGAAAACGTGCACAAACATGTGAGATAAGCATGTTGGCAAGACACACCACCAGGGCATTTATTGAGTGGTAATGTTTCCTGTTGCGGTACGCTTGCTCCTGAGCCTGTGGTGGCACCAGAGTAACATGTGTACCATCAATTGCACCTATTACATGTGGCATGCATCCCAGGGCATAGAATTCCCCCTTGACATATGTCAACTGTTCTAGAGTAGGGAATGTGAGGAGTTCATCAATGTGCAGCAACATTGCATCTAAACATGGTTTGCGACATCCCTCCCACATCAGCTATGGTAAATTGGAACGTACCTGTGGCAAAGAAATGTGGGGCCGCCATCACCTTTACCTTGGGTGTCAGCGTTGTTGGATACCTCTGTCATGGTTGCAGGTGTGGTTCCAGTCTGTCCGTCAGGTCCTGAATCAACTGTCACAGGAAGTGGTAACGCCGTATGCAATCACGTTCCCTCATGGCATCCAAGTCTGGCAATGGCCTGGGCAGAGGGGGTGCCCTGCAAAACATATTTAGGAGTAAATTGTGTACAACTGTCAGACAAAGACAATTACAATGTACATGGCACAAGCAACACTGCTCAACAAATCTATACAATTTTGAGTGTGACGTGGGCTACACACTGAGAAAACATGTGCCAGCTGGCAGCCACTCCTCCATGAAAAGTACAAGACCTGTGGTCTGTGGAATGGATATGACATGCATACAAATGATCTGATGGGAAGGTCTGAGTGAGCAGGACAATGTATGACGTCAGTGACACACGTCATGTGAATTGCATTAGGAGTTCGTCTGCACATCCAGTCAGCTGACAGCAATGCACACACCCACATCACATGTGCCATCATTTGCACAGATCAGACATATTCTTATTGCGGTGTGACATTTCCAAAAGTAAAACATGGACATCATCAGACATCACAAATGTTTGATTTGTGACAAATGGTCTATGATCCCATCACACATATGAGCGGATCATTCGCACAAGTGGCATGGTGTGCGTACATGTGAAACCCTCTCTTCACAGCAAGGACACATCATCTATGCTCCTACAGCAGATATACTTAACAGTATGAACAAGTTACTTACCTTTTGTTATGAAATATCTGTAAGAAACAGTAGTTAGTATCAGATTCCTACCTTGGAATACATACCCCAGCAAGACCAAGCCCTGTGGTGAGTCGTGAAACCAATAATCACACTAGAAAATTCCGGAGGACGGAATGGCCAAAGAAGACATCCCTCCGGACTTGGCTGTCCTGGCAGTAGTGTTTTCCAAACGTGTGCATTGAGGGCCACGTAGCTGCCTGACAAATGTCCTGCAAGGGGACTCCCCGACCCAGGGCAGTAGTAGCCACCGTGGCCCGAGTGGAATGGGCCCTCAGCCCAACAGGAGGCTACGTCTTTGGCAAGAGGTACCAAGCCTTCATACACCTGACAACCCACAGAGAGATGGTCTGCCTGTGTACCGGTATTCCCTTTCCAGCGCCCACGTGACAGACTGAAAGTTGTACATCCACCAGGAACTGGCGTGTGCGATCCAGATAGTATGAGAGCACACATTTTGGGTCCAGACGGTGTAGCTGCTCTATCTCCTTTGGGGGATGCATAGGCGGAAATAAGGTGGACAAGGCGAAAGAGTGCCCGATGTGGAATTCCGTGTCAAACTTGTGCCGGAAATAGGGTGTTTTCCGCAACGCAAACTTGTCCGGATGGACTGAAAGGTTAGGAGGTTATGTAGAAAGAGCCTGTAGCACGCTCACTCTCCTGGCAGAGGTGATGGCAAAGAGGAAAGCAGTCTTCTGAGTAAGAAGGCGGAAAGGAAAATTGTGAAGTCGCTCAAAGGGAGCACACATCAGATATGTAAGAACCAGGTTCAAGTCCCACAGAGTCATCACATACGGAACATGGTGAAACGTGTGTCTGATGCCTTTCAGAAAACGAGTCACAATAGGGGACTAGAACAAAGTAGGTTGATCAGGCAGCCTTAGTAAGGCTGAAAGGGCAGGAACGTAGCCCTTGATAATGCCCAGAGCAGAGCCCTGCTGGGCATGAGGAAGAAGTAAGAGATGAAATTCATGAATAGGTACAGAAAGAGGGTCCACAGCCTTTGGTGTGCACCATGCCACAAATCTGGTCCACCTGCAGGCGTATACCGACTTTGTGGAGGGACGCCTGGCAGCATGGATGATATTACAGACTGGAGGATGAAAGGCAAATGGCCTCTACTGTCGCCACTCAATCTCCAAGCATGGAGGTGGAGACTGTACAGGTACGGGTGGAGGACCGTCCTCTGCTGCTGCGACATAACGTCCTCCAGAAGATGCAGACGAACCGGGGATCAACTGACATAATGAGGAACTCGGGATACCAGTACCTACGTGAACATCCGTGGTGCGCTGGTAAGGCCAAAGGGGAGCTGGGAAACTGAAAGTGCTTGTGGCCTAACGAGAACCGCAGGTAGGGCCGGTGGTCCGGCAGGACGGGGATGTTGAAATTAACATCCTGCAAGTCCAACGCTACCATCCAGTCTCCTTGGTCCAGGGCAGGTAGGACCTGAGCCACTGTCAGTATTTTGAGCTTCTCCTTCCTGAGGAAGCCATTGACGTTCCTTGTGTCCAAGATAGGGAGAAGGCCCCCATTGTCAATCTTGGGTAGCAGTAAGTAGTGGGAGTAGCAACCACACCCTATTTCTGGCCCAGGAACGGGCACGATGGCCCCCTTGGCCAAGAGGGCTGTAACTTCTGCATGCTGAAGTTGAAAATGATTCCCCGATACGCGTTTGTATTGCGGTGGCATGGCTTCAGTGGTCGCATTAAGAGTGAGGAAATAGCCGCATGGGACGATTTTCAGCACCCACCTGTCCAATGTGACAGTGCGCCAGTGGTGGAGGTGTTGGCAAACCCTGCCCCCCACTGGCGTCACATGGCCCTGAAAGTACAGAGTAGTTGAGTTTGTAGGCAGATGTTGCGGGGGAAGGTGTGGACTGACCTCCCCGTTGTCCCCGACTGCCGCCACGGCGGTTACCACCGCCGCCACCACGTTGGATGTCAGTCAGCGCTGCGTGGCTGGCAGCACATGTGTGTGTGCCACTTCCTTGGCCACAAAATGATCAAAAGGTACCAGTTTGCTGCTGCAGGGACGACAGGCTCATGGACCTGGCCGTAGCCCTGGAGTCCTTAATGTGCTCAAGCGCATGGTCTGCCTTGTTGCCAAAAAAGGCAACACACATCAAACGGCATGTCCATGAGTGTACTCTGGACATCGGGTAAAAATTTGGGCGGACTTCAACCAGGCTTTGCAACAAATTGTCTCCATGGTTGCCATCGCTCTGCCCAGTGAGTCGATGCGATCCAGCACACACCGGATCAAATACCGTGCTACAGCTTGGCCTTCCACAAAGGCTTGGGCAAGTTTTGCCTGCACCTAAAACGGGCAGCAGTTCCGCAACCGTGTACCGCAAAGAGTGGGTGTAGCGGACAAAGAGGCAATTGATGTTGGAAGACCACAGTCCCAGACTCAGGGAGGAATACCATCTTGCCGTACTGCTCATACCTCTTGGATACCCTGTCCGGCGGAGCCAACATGAATGTGGTCTGTGAATTGGAGGCCTGGATGCCCAGGATCTCTGGCGTGGGGTGGGAGGACAGGACACATGGGTCGTCCGGGGACGGGTGTTGGCATCTGGCCACGTGCCTATCTACAGCCAAACCTGCAGCGGGCCTGGACCTAGTGGCCAAAATAGCGTCAGTCAATGCCTCATGAAACGGCTGCAGAGGCTCAGTCGAGCTTGACTGCAGTTTAAGGACCTCAGTGAGGAGGTTGGTCCTCACGTCCGCGACAGGGAGATGAGGGGCAAGGCTTTGCCCGCCCGCATCAACACCACACTGTAGGTTGCCCCCTCCTCCGAAGCCACGGTTGGATTAGAGACAAAACCAGTGTCTGACGAGGTGTCCAGACCACTCGCATCCCCCAGTCCACCTGTCTATTCATCTTGGAACTGACACTCACGTGTCAGTGGGTCTTCAGACCAATCCCAATACTCCTTGTCACCCATTCCATGATTATCAGGGTTGTCAAAAGATGTCATCAATATACAAATGACCTAGGTCAGTTTAGGGCATTCAATTTTAAGAGAGCTGGCGTATAGCTTATCATAATTTTCTTTCGACAGATCCCTCAACCACTTCTCAACAGTAAGAGGTAGGGGTCTACATGAGCCCCCTCGCGGCCATCGCACGCCAACACAACCTCAACATCTCCTACGCCGACGATACCCAGCTGATCCTCTCCCTGACCAACAACCCCGCCGCCGCCAGAGCCAACCTTCACGAAGGAATGAAAGAGGTAGCCGAGTGGATGTCGACCAGCCGTCTGAAGCTGAACTCGGACAAGACGGAAGTCCTCATCCTGGGATCCTCGCCCTCTGCCTGGGACGACTCCTGGTGGCCCCCCGCCCTGGGCACCGCACCCAAACCGACAGACCACGCACGCAACCTGGGCTTCATCCTGGACTCCTCCCTCTCCATGACCAAGCAAGTCAACGGCGTCTCCTCGTCATGCTTCAACACCCTGCGCATGCTACGGAAGATCTTCCGGTGGATCCCCACCGAGACCAGGAAGACTGTCACCCAGGCTCTCGTCACCAGCCGACTGGACTACGGCAACGCCCTCTACGCCGGAACCACCGCCAAGCTCCAGAAGAGACTCCAACGGATACAGAACGCCTCAGCCAGACTCATCCTCGACATCCCACAACACAGCCACATCTCCGGACACCTAAGAGACCTGCACTGGCTCCCGGTCAACAAGAGAATCACCTTCCTTCTCCTTACCCACGCACACAAAGCTCTTCACGACCAAGGCCCGAGCTACCTCAACAACCGCATCAACTTCTACGCTCCCAAACGACACCTCCAATCAGTTCAATTTTAAGAGAGCTGGCGTATAGCTTATCATAATTTTCTTTCGACAGATCCCTCAACCACTTCTCAACAGTAAGAGGTAGGGGTCTACATGAGCCCCCTCGCGGCCATCGCACGCCAACACAACCTCAACATCTCCTACGCCGACGATACCCAGCTGATCCTCTCCCTGACCAACAACCCCGCCGCCGCCAGAGCCAACCTTCACGAAGGAATGAAAGAGGTAGCCGAGTGGATGTCGACCAGCCGTCTGAAGCTGAACTCGGACAAGACGGAAGTCCTCATCCTGGGATCCTCGCCCTCTGCCTGGGACGACTCCTGGTGGCCCCCCGCCCTGGGCACCGCACCCAAACCGACAGACCACGCACGCAACCTGGGCTTCATCCTGGACTCCTCCCTCTCCATGACCAAGCAAGTCAACGCCGTCTCCTCGTCATGCTTCAACACCCTGCGCATGCTACGGAAGATCTTCCGGTGGATCCCCACCGAGACCAGGAAGACTGTCACCCAGGCTCTCGTCACCAGCCGACTGGACTACGGCAACGCCCTCTACGCCGGAACCACCGCCAAGCTCCAGAAGAGACTCCAACGGATACAGAACGCCTCAGCCAGACTCATCCTCGACATCCCACAACACAGCCACATCTCCGGACACCTAAGAGACCTGCACTGGCTCCCGGTCAACAAGAGAATCACCTTCCTTCTCCTTACCCACGCACACAAAGCTCTTCACGACCAAGGCCCGAGCTACCTCAACAACCGCATCAACTTCTACGCTCCCAAACGACACCTCCAATCAGTTCAATTTTAAGAGAGCTGGCGTATAGCTTATCATAATTTTCTTTCGACAGATCCCTCAACCACTTCTCAACAGTAAGAGGTAGGGGTCTACATGAGCCCCCTCGCGGCCATCGCACGCCAACACAACCTCAACATCTCCTACGCCGACGATACCCAGCTGATCCTCTCCCTGACCAACAACCCCGCCGCCGCCAGAGCCAACCTTCACGAAGGAATGAAAGAGGTAGCCGAGTGGATGTCGACCAGCCGTCTGAAGCTGAACTCGGACAAGACGGAAGTCCTCATCCTGGGATCCTCGCCCTCTGCCTGGGACGACTCCTGGTGGCCCCCCGCCCTGGGCACCGCACCCAAACCGACAGACCACGCACGCAACCTGGGCTTCATCCTGGACTCCTCCCTCTCCATGACCAAGCAAGTCAACGCCGTCTCCTCGTCATGCTTCAACACCCTGCGCATGCTACGGAAGATCTTCCGGTGGATCCCCACCGAGACCAGGAAGACTGTCACCCAGGCTCTCGTCACCAGCCGACTGGACTACGGCAACGCCCTCTACGCCGGAACCACCGCCAAGCTCCAGAAGAGACTCCAACGGATACAGAACGCCTCAGCCAGACTCATCCTCGACATCCCACAACACAGCCACATCTCCGGACACCTAAGAGACCTGCACTGGCTCCCGGTCAACAAGAGAATCACCTTCCTTCTCCTTACCCACGCACACAAAGCTCTTCACGACCAAGGCCCGAGCTACCTCAACAACCGCATCAACTTCTACGCTCCCAAACGACACCTCCGATCAGCCAGTCACGCCCTCGCCGCCGTCCCCCGCATCCGAAGAACGACAACAGGAGGAAGGTCCTTCTCCTACCTGGCCGCCAAGACCTGGAACTCCCTCCCTCCCTCCCGACCTGCGCCTGACCCAAGACCACCTCGCCTTCAGGAAGAAGCTCAAGACCTGGCTGTTCGGGTAGCAGCAGCATCCCCCCCCCCCCCTAGCGCCTTGAGACCCTCCGGGTAAGTAGAGCGCTCTATAAGTGCCTATGATTGATTGATTGATTGAATACACCAGTCAATGGCCCATCTTAAAAACAAGCCCGCTCCCTATCCAGACAGATGCGAAACCCTCACCCAGATGTGATGAAAAAAATATGTGATAGCGCGATAACACCTCACGGGCGCACCACCAATGGGACCCCTGGTAGGTACTCACCAGGACGGCCCTGTTATCATCATCGGTGTTATCGAGCTTAAAGAAACGTGTCCAAATGAAAACCAACTGTGTTACCAGTGATAAGTGCAGTGGAAAAATATACAAAAAACAGTGATGTCCAACACCATAAACCAAATATATACAAAACCCCGCAAAAAGCATGAACAGGTAACTTTATTCTTGTTCTTCTATGCTGTTTGAGAATCTTAAAAAAGTGAAGATGGCTACTACCTATAAAGCCATGTTCTCCTTGCCAACATGTTTCCCTCGAGGGATGATAGAACACCGATCACGCTCCACTTACCGATAAGGATTACGGAAGGAGTGGTTAGGTTACTCACGAATGGAGATAACCTACATATCTTTTACCTAAGACCCATTGGCTGGTATGAAAAACTGTTGCCGATAGAGGTAATTTGAAACCCTTGGTGTCCAATGCAGTGGCATAAAAAGTTGTTGCCCTGAAGAAATTGCCTGAATATCACCATGGCAATGAAACATGTTGGCAAGGAGAACATGGCTCTATAGGTAGTAGCCATCTTCACTTTTGATGACTTTCTGAGTGGAGGGCGACCTAGGTCTGGTTTTCCCTCTTAGCTCCGTGTTTGATGTTGTCAAAAGATGCGCCTGGCTCGTTGAATTTATACTCCCCATGCGGCTTCAAAAGCGGCGTTCAGCAGCGCCGTTCCCACGCCAGAGCCGTATAGAGTGTGGTATTGGGGACGCCACCACCCGAGGACAGCGCCAAGGGTGAAACCTGGGGGACTGTAGCCGGAGAGGTTGTGAGGTCAACCAGCGAGGACCAGGATCAAGAATTTGATCCAGTGTGGGCCAGCGGCGCAGGGCCGAAGGCGCCGGCGCCGTCTGAGCCAAAGCACCAGACGGCGTCGGGGCCAAAGCACCAGACCCGCTAGGGCCCCCAGACGTGTCCGCTGGGCCCAAAGCCGCGGCGTAGCCCGTCGGAGGAGTGAGGGACATCATGGCCATGAGGAAGCGCTCAAACTCCTCCTGCGTCGCATGCTGCCCAGGGACCGGAGGTTGTGGGGCAGGCTACGACGCCCGCAACCCTGACGGATCCGCGTGGGCGGTGTCACCCAAATCCCCTGCCACATTGCACGTGCATCGTGGGGAGTTGGAAGAGCGATGACGTCTCTTTGACTTCTTGTGGTTTGCTGAGGACTTTGCCCCGGAGGAGTGATGTCAACTCCCGGAACTCTGATGGCTCAAACCCTGTACCTGGTCCCTCGACCTCCGTCTAGACCATGACCTCTTGCAGTGCAGGCCAACTGCTGGAGTCCAAGCCGCTTGCGGGACCACTCCCACCTAGCTTCCGAAGTCAGGGCCCGGCAATCGGAGCAGCTCTTGTTGTCATGGTTGACGTCAAGACAGTGGAGACACCGACGGTGAGGGTCAGTCACCGATATCAGTTGGTCGCAATCCTCACAGGCTTGACACCGGACATCCCTATTGGCACCGTCCAGAGTCGAAGACTCAAGTAAAATCAGCAAAAGGGATCGTACAAAGTTTTGATATCAAATAACTAAGGTAACACTTATACGGGAACTGCGCTGCTGGCATGAAAATAATAGGACCTGACGTCAGCACGCGTAGGCGGCGTCTAAGTACTCATACAACGTCATAACAGCGCACACGGCGCCGACGACACACGCGGAGCCGCAGACGTCGCCTACGGACGCACAAGGGTACTGCTAAACACAAATTTGAAGATCCAGTCTGACGCTTGGGGATATTGTAAGGTGAGGAATATAATACTGACCTGTTTCTTTCATATGCAAACAGCATGCACAATGTCGCACATGGCACACACATGACGTGGTCACACAGGGTCATGCTGTGCGTCAATTTCACATCTGTGACAGTGGGCATGTTGCTGTCATCATGTGACAGTTCCATGTACTGAATGGTGTGCCATTTCAGGGTTGATGTGCATCACAATATGTTGAAGACGTTACTCAGGTGAGAAGTGTTGAATGTATGTGAAACACATGTGCACCATGAAAAATGACATGTCTCAACAGCTCTTCACACATCAACTGAGCCACAAGATCACATTTCCTGTGCTTCTTCACTGTCTGCCACACCTAGGGCCTGCTGATGAAAGGTTACCATGCTGATGTATACATCCACATCGTCAACATGAGTGTAGACTACTTCCCTGCCATGTGATTTCCTGGGGTCACTCTCCCAATGGTGACATGAATGAGGTCATGAACGCAGCCTACACAAGCATTCACTTGAGCATGTCTGACGCACTGTACCCCAAGTGAACGTGCGTGTGTATGGGACGTTTCCCTATTGCATTGTAGACATACGTGAGCAGAGCGTACCCCAATGGTACGTGCGTGTGTATGGGTGGTTTCCCTATTGCATTGTAGCCATACGCGAGCAGTGCGTACCCCAATGGTACGTGCGTGTGTACGGGTCGTTTCCCTATTGCATTGTAGACATACGTGAGCAGTGCGTACCCCAATGGTACGTGCGTGTGTACGCCTCGTTTCCCTATTGCATTGTAGACATACGCGAGAAGAGCGTACCCCAATGGTACATGCGTGTGTACGCCTCGTTTCCCTATTGCATTGTAGCCATACACGAGCAGTGCGTACCCCAATGGTACGTGCATGTGTACGGGTCGTTTCCCTATTGCATTGTAGACATACGTGAGCTGAGCGTACCCCAATGGTACGTGCGTGTGTACGGGTCGTTTCCCTATTGCATTGTAGCCATGCGCGAGCAGTGCGTACCCCAATGGTACGTGTGTGTGTACAGATCGTTTCCCTATTGCATTGTAGACATACGCGAGCAGTGCGTACCCCAACGGTATGTGCGTGTGCACGCCTCGTTTCCCTATTGCATTGTAGACATACGCGAGCAGAGCGTACCCCAATGGTACGTGCGTGTGTACGGGTCGTTTCCCTATTGCATTGTAGCCATACGCGAGCAGTGCTTACCCCAATGGCACGTGCGTGTGTACGGGTTGTTTCCCTATTGCATTGTAGACATACGCGAGCAGAGCGTACCCCAATGGTACGTGCATGTGTACGGGTCGTTTCTCTATTGCATTGTAGCCATACGCGTGCAGTGCGTACCCCAATGGTACGTGCGTGTGTACGCCTCGTTTCACCATTGAATGAGTTGCATTTGCGACGGCAATAGCACCGTACTTGTGTGGTGATTCAAAAAAATACATGGTGAACATCTAGGGGAACAGTGGAATGATTAGAATGCAGCAAGGTAGTCATGGATACAGAGATTTTAGAGTGTCCTATAGGTGATCTGGAAAATTCAGTTGGCCAAAAGTATACAATGTTGCAAAAGTTGTTGTTCAGCTCTGGCTCAGTTTTCAAACCATGCATCTGTGTGTCATGGCCTTATGTGTCATGGGATTGGATGAAACATAGGATGCAAACTATTGTGGCCTATCGCACAGTACTACTTGGACTCACAGACCCTCTGCAGCAGAGATATAAGGCAGCATGTGGCTGTGGGAGGGCACTTGCTTGCACAACATTGGAGTGGAAAACACAGCTGCTGTCTCTGTACCCTCTGGACCCTGATTAGCTGAGCATGGAGAGGGCACCTGTATTCAGTGATGGTGAGAACAAGGCCCTGCTCGATGCCCTCCTACCTAACTAAAGCAAGATGTATGGGAGACCAGAGGAGCAGGTGAGTGATGTGTGCACTACCTTGGAATGTGCACCTGTTGTGTATGTGACACTACAGCCATTGTGTATGTATATTTGAGAGATGCTATGTTGTTGGGAGTGAGTGCCGGTGTGCACAGTATTGTCTGAAGAGAGTTATTTGTTGTAGTGGGGTGTGTGACAGCATTTCACGTGCTGCAGTGCACCCTGATGTAGCATATATTGCTCAGTGAGTGCCATGCTCAAAGAGTGGTTTGCACCCCTTATGTCATCTGTAGCCTTTCAATGGCATGTAGTGCATTTCTGTTTGCTCACAGACCACATACTCCTGCACAATGATGCAAGTGGGTTAATCATCCTATGCCCTGTTGTCCTCGAGTATTTAGTGCAAATGTGTGTCTTTGGGACATGGACCAGGTGTACTGATGTTCTTTATCTTTACGTTCGTGACAGGTATCTGCCTATGAGAAGACTGGCATCTGGCTGCACATCGCCAGGGCTGTCAGGAGTGAGGGGGGCCTCGCAGGAGGCTGAGAAACATCAAGAAGAGGTGGCAGGACATCCGGTACTGGACCCGCCGTATCGCCAGGGTACAGCTGAAGCTGGAAGCTCCACAACGGCATGGCGGCACCCGCCATCTCACCCCTCACATGCTCCGGGTCCTGGAAGTGGTGTTCCCAGACCTCCATAGGCAGTTGCAGGGGAGACAGCAGCAAGAAGGGGGTAGGTACATATCTGTTTGTTATGTGTGTCACATGATACTGAGCAGGAATATCGTCGTAAAAATATCGACTAACCTAAATATCGCTGCAAAAATATCTACAGGAAGAAATATTGATGACAAAAATATCGTCTGACCAGAATATCGACAGACAGGTAAGTAATATCGTTAACATTAATATAGTTGTAATAAATATCGTTTACAAAAACATAGTTTACAATAATATTGTTTTTTAAATAATTATAAGTAATGTAGTGTTTTTAATGAATATTTGTAGTCAAAGTAGTATTTTTAGTAGTATATTATTATTTAATAATGTATTTTCAGTTGAATTTAGTATTAATAGTTCCGTAGCGGGTTGTGGGTTTATAGGGGAGTAGGGTGGGAAGTAATTTAAATATAATGAAATAATACATTATTTAATGTTTTAAATGAATATAAATAGTGTAATAAATAATAGTTAATTAATTTCAATTAGTTAATTGAATAATAATTATGTAATTAATTATGTTAATTTTTTAATTAATTTTAGGTGTGTGTACAGGATTTTTTTAGTGAAAATGTTTTTGGGTAAAGGGGTATTTTTAGGGTTCAGGGTCAGTTTTCAGTTTTTGGGTAAAGGGGTATTTTTAGGGTTCAGGGTCAGTTTTCAGTTTTTGAGTAAAGGGGTATTTTTAGGGTTCAGGGTCAGTTTTCAGTTTTTGGGTAAAGGGGTATTTTTAGGGTTCAGGGTCAGTTTTCAGTTTTTGGGTAAAGGGGTATTTTTAGGGTTCAGGGTCAGTTTTCAGTTTTTGGGTAAAGGGGTATTTTTAGGGTTCAGGGTCAGTTTTCAGTTTTTGGGTAAAGGGGTATTTCTAGGGTTCAGGGTCAGTTTTCAGTTCTTGGGTAAAGGGGTATTTTTTGGGTTCAGGGTCAGTTTTCAGTTTTTGGGTAAAGGGGTATTTTTAGTGTTCAGGGTCAGTTTTGGGTTTTTGGGTAAAGGGGTATTTTAATTATATGTATGTATTATTGTTGTTATATAAAGTAATGTGTAAAATCAATTTATATGTCCACATTTATTAAGTTTATAATTAAAAAGTGTAGTACATTTTTTTGAAATAGTTAAAAAATAAAAGTAATGTAATGTATTTTGTTAATAGTACTTATATTTATTTATTATTTAATGTAATTTTAATTATTTTAAAAAGTCGATATTTTTTACATCTATATTAATTACAACGATATTTTGGAGTCGATATTTATGTACTTACCTGTTTAAGTATAGGGTGTCGATATTTTTGTAAACGATATTTTTACAACAATATTTATGTCAGCTATATTTTTGTAATCGATATTTTAACACCCTACCGTGTCACATGCTACCTGCAGTGCTCCCAGGCATGCTAACACTCCCACAGTTGGAGTGGTATGGTCAGACAGGCACTTAATGCATTGGCATGAGAATGGCCAAGTTTCAGCAGATGCTTGTTTACATGCCTTGCCCTACTCAACATTTGCCCAGCGCTTTGCAAAAACATTTTCTTTAACATGTACTCCTAAGGTGCAATGTCTTAGTATGCATATTCCTTAGCACATCATCATGTTGGAGGGAGGTCTGTCACACCTGTTGTTACCTTACATATAGCACCACATGTGCACTGTGTCTGCCCTTCTTCATATTTTAGCACTGATCAGGAGTCTCTACATGTGTTATCTGCACGAGTCAGCCTCAGTGGCCTTTGACCATTGTGTACTTTCTAATTGTCATGCGTTAGCTACAGGAGCACACTGTACATGTTAACTAATTTTGGCTTGTGCATACTCACACTGTGCAGTGTGTGTGCATATACTCAAAATATGTTGCATGTTGTTTGAAAATCTTATAGATGGTCAGCCACACAATGTGACTTTGGGCGTAGACAGCTGTAATGCCAGTGTGAGGTGACGGTACATTTGGCTCCAGGTCCCAGGATGGCATCACATGGCAGTTCATGAAGGAGTTTTACCATGTGGCACAAGGTCACAGCAATTGAAACATGACTAGGTCTGGTTTTGTGTGGCAGGGTGGGCAAATGAACAGTGAATCATCATCAGCTATCCGGTTGTCAGGCAGTGGCTCATCAATGTGCCTCTCATACAAGTTGTTGCCTTGCCTGTTACTTCTATCCTACTATACATTGAACGTAGTTTCTCTTCAGATTGCCCAAGACTAGGCTTAGCATTGTGCATAGTTCAGTGGTTTGTGACTCATGATGCATGCCATGTTTAGAAATGTTGCCAAATGATTTCTAGCTGATTTGTCTGATGTGTACAGTTGAGTGATATGTTTTTCTTATTCTCATTGCCAACAGCATCATCACCACAATCTGGGGGAGACACAGGCCCGGACCACACAGAGGGACCCAGCGACAGTGCCACCTGCTTTGAGGAGTCAGAGGGAGGCAGCGGCACGGAGGGTGAGGAGAGTGTGCGGGCCGGACCACATGTGACCGACACCTCCTACCATGCGGACGGCTCGGAATCAGACTCTCAGGAGGAGGGGGAATATGCCGAAATGGCATCTTCTTCATCTTTGGCTGGTCTCTCCTCCTCCAATACCATCTCCACCCTCCCAGTTCTTAGGGTCCCTAGGGTCCGTGCTAGCCCCCGTGTCTCCTTTGTTCCCGGTACCGCAGCACCTGCCCCTGTGTCCCCTGCTGCTCTCAGTGCTGAGTCTGTGGACCTACTCCGGCAGATTGTAGTAGGTCAGACATCCATGTTGACTGTCCTCCATGGACATACATGACTCATTACACAGTTGTTGTCATTCATGGAGGGCATGTCATCTGGCATGTCTGATCTACGTCGGAGTGTGGCTGCCATAGAGTCAACACTGACGGCAGCTCTGTCCACCCAGCAGCATCTGACCCCCCCATCCTTCTAACCCATCCACCCCAGCCTCTCCCATACCTTCCCAACGTACACGCAGACGCCACAGGTCAGATACCACTACAGACCCATCCAGCACACCCACACACCAGGCAAAGCGCAAATCACCATGCACCCAATCTCAAGGGGATGTAGGCACACCCACAGGGAGAGGGGACAGACATCACACACGCATCCACAGACCTGCGACAACAGACTCGCAACCCTCTACCTCCACCCCCAATGTGTCCCCGGGTTCAGGTGGTAGTTTTTCAGAACTGGCTGCAGTGTGCAGCCAAGTTTATCTTTCAACTTTCTGCAATGCACCGGCCAGTGTGGATGAATCCACACCACCTGCACCCACTACACCTGTCCTTCCCTCTCCTGTCCCTGCGGTGCCGGAGGATTCCACAGATGATGCCCCCACTGTTTCCACTGCGGATTGAACTCCATGTGCAGGCAAGTTTGGGTGTGTCAACATCCATGAAGGCACAAACTGTTATTCTCACTTGTTTGGACTGGCCATTGTCCTTCTGTGAGCAAGGATTCTTATTTGCGTTTTAAAATTGGATCCAGCTGAATAAAGCTATTTATTTTTCTTTCTGTGCTTTAGTTTTTCTGATGATGGCTTTGACTGCTGTGTGCCTGGGAGCTGGTGTGATGTTCAAATTTGGGTATAGTAACATGTGTCTATTTCCTGATGGTAGTGAGGTTAACAATGGTATGTTTCTGCTTTTACTGGTGGGCACTGCTGCGGGTCTTAGCCACACACACACTGTTATGCTGGCACTGCTGGGGGTCTTAGCCACACACACACTGTTATGCTGGGCACTGCTGGTCACTGGTGGGGGTCTTAGCCACACACACACTGTTATGCTGGGCACTGCTGGGCACTGCTGGGGGTCTTAGCCACACACACACTGTTATACTGGGCACTGCTGGGGGTCTTAGCCACACACACACTGTTATGCTGGGCACTGCTGGTCACTGGTGGGGGTCTTAGCCACACACACACTCTAATGCTGGGCACTGCTGGGCACTGGTGGGGGTCTTAGCCACACACACACTCTAATGCTGGGCACTTCTGGGGGTCTTAGCCACACACACACTGTTATGATGGGCACTGCTGGGCACTGGTGGGGGTCTTAGCCACACACACACTCTAATGCAGGGCACTGCTGGGCACTGGTGGGGGTCTTAGCCACACACACACTCTAATGCTGGGCACTGCTGGGGGTTTTACCCACACACACACCCACTAATGCTGGGCACTACTGGGGGTCTAAGCCACACACACACTGATATGCTGGGCACTGCTGGGCACTGGTGGGGGTCTTAGCCACACAAACCCTATGCTGCTGGGCACTGCTGGGCACTGGTGGGGGTCTTGGACACACACACACTCTAATGCTGGGCACTGCTGGGGGTCTTAGCCACACACACTGTTATGCTGGGCACTGCTGAGCACTGGTGGGGGTCTTAGCCACACACACACTCTAATGCTGGGCACTGCTGGGTGTGTTTTGTAAACATCACTCAGACTTACACTGACACTGCAGACGTATGTCCCACACGTCTCACTATTACACTGGTGTTATGCGGTACCGTACCATACCCCGAGGTGGATGACATATGTGCGGCACGTCTGACTATTACACTGGTGATATTCGGTAGCGTACCGCACCCCGAGATCGATGATGTAGGTGCGGCACGTCAGACTATTACACTGGTGATATGTGGTAGCGTACCGCACCCCGAGATCGATGATGTAGGTGCGGCACGCCTGACAATTACACTGGTGATATGCGGTAGCGTACCGCACCCCGAGATCGATGACGTAGGTACGGCACGTCTGACTATTACACTGGTGATATGCGGTAGCGTACCGCACCCCGAGATCGATGACGTAGGTGCGGCACGCCTGACTATTACACTGGTGATATGCGGTAGCGTAGCGCACCCCGAGATCGATGACGTAGGTGTGGCACGTCTGACTTTTACACTGGTGATATGCGGTAGCGTACCGCACCCCGAGATCGATGTCGTAGGTGCGTCACGTCTGACTTTTACACTGGTGATAGGCGGTAGCGTACCGTACCCCGGTACGCTACCGCATATCACCATGACGTAGGTGCGGCACGTCAGACTATTACACTGGTGCTATGCGGTAGCGTATGTCGCAACGTACCCCAACATTACAGGCGTTTAATGGAGATGTGCGCATGTGGCACCACGTACAGGTATGTTAAACTTCATTGTACTCACCGTCTGCGCCGTCATCGGTTTGTATGTACGAGTTGGTCGGCGTACAGGACTGGGATGACACGGACGGTGGGGTTCATGTCTTGTTTGTCGCATACCGGGGTGCGGGTCAGGCCGGACTCTGCTTTTACGGCAGTTTTTGACTCTCGTAGCAAAAGAGCCGTACGGAGTGTCTTCGACACGGATCGTACTTCCTGGTACGTATGACGCGGTCTATTTACGCTCGGACATAGCGTCAAGCATCAGCCGAATGCCATTCGTATGGACTTTCGATTTGTATGGAGTTTTTTACGAGTCATACGGAGTGACGCTTTGGATTGGGATCGTACTTGCAGATTCGTACGGAGACGTGTACGGGTATGATTCGTACGGGGAAAGAAGCTTCGTACGGAAATTCGAAGCGCTTTTTTCCGGATCGGAATCAAGCCCTAAGTGTTGATTTTTGCAAATGTCTCCATAGACATTGGTTAAAGTGGAAGTAACTTCCTTGTATGGATGTGTGAGGATATATTTTAAGGATGGAATTTATCATGGCTTGTTCAAAGTCTAATATAATTTTTAGGGGAAAGAAGTCTGTTGTTTCTTCTTTTATTTTGTTTAATATTTCTGTGTATGTTGAAGTTTGTTTGTTTGGTAACAAACAATAGATACATGGTATGCAAGTATTATGGTATTGCCCATGTATGGTATATAATTGATAGAATGGTTTAGGGCATATGATAAACGTGCCATCCATCATCCATGTTTGACTTTCTTTTATTTTTTTTATGTTGTTGTTTTCTAGCAAACATTATTATCCTTTTATCTTTATTGTTGTTATCTTAGAAGATAAAAGGTTCATCATTATGAGTTATGGTAATGTCAGGTGGAATTATGACCTCTTCAAAAGTTTTAGGTGTTGGTATTGTTGGTCTTGTGGATTTTTTTGTCCTAGCTATGGTTCTTTTTATAGCAGCTATTGCTGGTAATTGACCTCTTGCTTCTCTAGGTACTCTAGGTAGTAATTCCTTAAGTATTAAACTTGTTGGTAGGTCTGAGGTGCTGCTTAATTCCTTAATATTTTCTAGAGTAGATCTAACCTCTATTTCAGAGATATTAGGTGGATGGTTGTGTTCAGTTGTATTAATTACACTTGTTTCTCTGGTTGTTGCACGCCCATAGCATTTGTTTGAGTAATACTTAGTACATTTCCAGTTTACTTTAAGGTCTTTTTGTTTTTCCTGAGTATAAGTATACCCCATATAGCATAACAAAGATTTTCCTTTCTGAGATGTCACAAATTTTGCTTCTTCAGTCATTATTGGTTTCTTAAATCTAGAAAGGGTGTATTAAATATTATTAGAAAATGTTTCTTTAATAAAAGAATAATTAATTATATATGTCCTATTGTTAGGTACTTACCAATTGTAATGTAGTAGGCTTTCAATGTAGATGTTATCTTTTTTGCTTGATGCTTTTCTTGATTTTAGTGGTCTGTGGAAAGAAAGTTAAGTATATTTTAGCAAATGTTTACATGTGTATTTTGGTTACACATTTTGTAGGGTACTATATTTTATTATTAAAAAGTTCTGTTGATTTTATATAAAATAAATACTGGTTTAAAAAAAAAATATATATATATTTTTTTAATTAAGTCAAGTACTAACATTGTGTTTTTTTTTTAAAGATAAATAATAGTACATGTGCATGTCTTCTATACTTACCAAGTGTTCTTTATTTGTTGTTGAATGTAGATCTTTTCTTGATATATTGCTGCTTTTCCTTTTTAAGTTGTCTGTGGAAATAAATAAATGTATGTTTAATAATTTGTTTTGTATTTATATTTGAAGTTGGGTTTTTTTAAACAAGCTTTTTACATTTTCTTTCTTTTAAACATGTGTTTACAATTTTAAATAATTTAGAAAGTAAAGTCGGAGTTTCTTAGATGCTTATAACATTTGAGCATTTTATTTAGCTTTTCCTTAGTGTTTAAAAAGTAAATTTAGTATACTTACATTTTCATTTGGTTGTTTTAGTTTGTAGAAAATGCTCATATTTTACTTAAAGTTGAATCTGTTGTGGAAATATGTTGAGCTAGAAAGAAAATTAAGTTTTTAAGTTCTGACTATGAATAGTAGGTTACATTTAATTTAACATTTTATTCTGAAAGATATGACTACTTACTTTTTGTTGTCTTTAGTTTGTTGGTTACAGATGAATCTTTAAGGTTGTCGAGAATTTTGCAGTGTTTCTTCAAGCTGAATATTTTCTGCTGGTTTTAGAGTATTGAATTTACTTTTTTATATAGGGTGTCTTTAATTAGTGTTGGTTTGTGATTGTTCAGAAACCTTGAAATGTGTTTCTATTGGTTAGTTTGAATTTTTTTAAGTTACTTAATTATGTTAGTTGTATGTGAAATGGTTATCTGGAGAATTTGTGTATTTTTATATATTTTATGAATAGTTTATAGATTTTGTATAGCTTTTATAAATGTATTATATTGATTTAAAAATGTGTATATTTTAAAAGTGTTTATTTAAATTGTTTTCATTTATGTACTATTTTATAATAATTATTTTAGAGAGATATATATTTTTTAATAGTGCTTGGTATGTATATACATAGTTATATGGGTGTATTTTTAATAGTTTAAAGGTGTAGTGTGTGTTTAATAATATTTTTAGATTACTTTAGAGATGTCGATATTTAGGTAATGTCGATAATATTGATGTCTATAATTTTGTTTTCGATATTTTTGTAATGTTCTATATTTATTTATAACTGTCAATATTTTTAATTTCGATATATGTGTGTTCGATTTTTGTGCGGTCAATGTTTTTGTATTACGATATTGTTTGATCGATGTTTTTGTATTTTTATAAATAAATATAGGGTGTCGATTTATTTGTACTCAATATTTGAGACACGATATTTGTGTAGGTCGATTTTTGTGAAATCGATAATTTGTAAGTGATTCGGCAGAATCATCAGATAAGTGCTCTGGTAGGTGGATGATTTTGTTCACGTCTCTACAGGTAATACGGTCCACCAAGAAAACATCGATCCTTGAGTGGTGACCATGTTTCTTGTTATGGTACGTGTATTTTCCCCCTACCTGCCCTAGCACATGCCCTTTTTCTCTCCATATGTCTTAAAGTACCCCCTTTGTCATTAGATGTTTAAGTGTTTTATGTGTTTTTGGGGTTGCCCCTGCAGCTCTTGTGGACTTGGAATCATTATTGGGATTTAATACTAAATTAAAATCCCCTCCTATTATAATTTGATCGTTTACATTGACCAGTTGAAGAAACAAGGATTGAAGATAGGGCGGATCGTCAGTGTTCGGGCCATAATAACTAGCAAACATTTCCCAAGTGGCTCTAATTTTTGCCCTGACAGTTCCCCATCTCCCGTGGAGGTCTGCCACAGCTTTTCCAATGGTTACCCAATTGCTCTTCCTAAAAATAATAGCTACACCTTTTGTCGGGACCGTTTGTGTTGAAAAGAAGCAATGTTCAATCCATTTATGGTTTTTAAGTATTCCTGCCCACTCTTCTTTTAAGAAGTGTGATTCTTGAATAAACATAATATCATGGTTAGTAAGGCGCAGATATTACAAAACTTTTGTTCTTCTGACAGGGAACCTGAGCCTATTCACGTTCCAGGATCAAATCCTTAACACTTGAGAGCTTCCCATGGTTGACAGAAAACAGAAACAGCTTCTGTGAATGGACTCTTTGGCCATAATATCTCATTTTTTCTGAGAACTCTTTTGTAAGTTAAGATTTTTTTCCCCCCAAAATGCACCCCCACCCAGTGAAATTTTTTTTTTCTTCTATGTTATTTTTGTTCTGGTGCTTACCCTTAAACACTCCCCCCTTCCCTCCCTGGGGAACCCTCCCTCCTCTCTAGAGACATACTAGACACCTCTTTCCTTTGGACTATCACACTCTCAAGTCGAACAGGGATTATACGTATAAGTTTCAATTTATGTCCTAATTGACAAGCTTTTCATCGGCAATATCCAGAAATTAACTTCTTCCGGATCTTTAAAATGGAACATTTTGTTCTTCCACATAACCTTCAGGGAGGCGGGGAATTGGAGTTTTGCGGTGGCCCATAGGCTCTTCAGCTCCTGTATCTGCTTTCCCAATTCCCACTGCCTATCCTGAGTGGTGCATGAAATGTCCGATCTGATTCGGAAGGACCTATTCACTTGGAGGAACCC